>NC_063175.1:13696254-13896658 GCF_023159225.1 Perognathus longimembris pacificus | reverse complement strand
CACAGAAAGCATTGGGTTGGACTTCCTCCTCCTCCTTGGTGGTCAGAAGGCCGAGGATTCGCTGTGCGCCTGCGCGGGGACTCACAGTGAGCCTCGGCAGCAGCTCCGCTGTGCGCCTGCGCGGGGACTCACAGTGAGCCTCGGCAGCAGCTCCGCTGTGCGCCTGCGCGGGGACTCACAGTGAACCTCGGCAGCAGCTTCGCTGTGCGCCTGCGCGGGGACTCACAGTGAGCCTCGGCAGCAGCTTCGCTGTGCGCCTGCGCGGGGACTCACAGTGAACCTCAGCAGCAGCTTCGCTGTGCGCCTGCGCGGGGACTCACAGCCTCGGCAGCAGCTTCGCTGTGCGCCTGCGCGGGGACTCAGTGAACCTCAGCAGCAGCTCGGTGTGCGCCTGCGCGGGGACTCACAGTGACCCTCGGCAGCAGCTCGGTGTGCGCCTGCGCGGGGACTCAGTGAACCTCGGCAGCAGCTTCGCTGTGCGCCTGCGCGGGGACTCACAGTGACCCTCGGCAGCAGCTTCGCTGTGCGCCTGCGCGGGGACTCAGCAGCAGCTCCGCTGTGCGCCTGCGCGGGGACTCACAGTGAACCTCAGCAGCAGCTTCGCTGTGCGCCTGCGCGGGGACTCAGCAGCAGCTCCGCTGTGCGCCTGCCGCGGGGACTCACAGTGAACCTCGGCAGCAGCTTCGCTGTGCGCCTGCGCGGGGGACTCCAGCTTCGCTGTGCGCCTGCGCGGGGACTCCAGCTTCGCTGTGCGCCTGCGCGGGGACTCAGTGAACCTCGGCAGCAGCTCGGTGCTCACAGTCAGGGGCGGCCATGGCGATGCCCGAGGCCGGCGTGAGCGGCCACCCGGCTGCTCCTCCCCGAGAAGGCCTCCGCTCCTCAGTGTGGGGCTTCCTTTCGTGGAGTCCAATCTCGTCATCGTGCAGCCGTTAGAGCCGCGCCTCCGTCTCCCGTCCCCGCCCTCGAGGAGGAGCCCCGGCCACCCGCGTGAGGTGTCCTCGCCGGGGCCGCGGTCGCCCTTCTCCAGAGGGAAGCCGGGGTCCCAGTCGGCTTCCCCTCCCGGCCCCTCGGCAGCCCACACGCGCGCCCCGGGGCTCCCCGGACTCCTCCGCCTTCTCCCATGGGGGCTCGCGCCGGACTCGCTGGCCCCCGACCTCGGTGCTCCCCCAGCCCGGACCTGCCAGAACCGTCTGGGTGCCGCTCGCCGGCCCTGGGCGGGCCCTTCGCACGCTCCAGTGCCCTGCCCTGCCCGCCCGGGCCTCCCGCAGGCGTGCTCCCGCCCTGCCCCGTGCTGCCCCTTCTAGACGATTCCACCCGCACGGACCCTCCTGGAGAACCCCGCCCTCCTTTCTCCCTTATAGGAGAAAGAGAAAGGTAGAAATAAATAATAATAACATGAAACTTCTATCATTTTACATTTTAACCTTTTATAATCTTTGATTTCCCATTTTGATTAAAAGAATCAAAATCATCTTTTATTATGGTCTTAAATATTGATTATCAAGAGCATCTTAGCACTGTGTAAGAATTGAGTGGTAAATCATTGGGTTTCAGCCTAAGGGCCTCTGAATGCTTCCCTTTCAAAGCGGGGATTTTTTTTCTTGTGAATTTGGGGGAAATGAGCTGAAAAGAGATAAAACTGAAAACATCTCAGTCAGTGGCAGGGTTTCAGGAGTTTAGCAATTTAACAAGACCAGTTTTATCACCATAGCATTCTTTTTATATTTTGTGACACTTTTTTCCTCCAATGGCATTTTTACAGAGTGAGACTTTTTAGGTGTTTTTTTGTTTTTTTGTTTTTTAGTGGTAAGTTAGCAGATAAGGACAAAGAGGCAATTGGGAAGTAAAGATTGAGGGCTAACGCCAGGCCCAAGTGGTTCACACCTATAATGCTAGCCAGTGAGAACACTGAACACCACACACACACACACACACACACACACACACACACACACACACACACACAGAATGAGAGCTGAAGCCAGGTGTCTGTGTTCATGCCTGTAATGCTTACTACTTAGAAGGCTGAGATTTGAGAATTGCAATTTAAGAAACAGCACATAAGACTTTTATCTCCAATTAACCTCAAAAAAAAGACAGAAGTGGAGCTTTGGCTCAAGTGGTAAGAATAGCAACCTTGAGCAAAAAAAGCTAAAGAACAAGGCTCCAGGACCTGAGTTCAAGCTCCAGTACTTGCATGCACATTCGCACGTGTACACACATGCACACACATACACACACACATTCAAACATACACTCACACAAGGGATTGCTAAAAACAGCCCATAGAGCAATGGTTGAGAGGCAGGAAGATTCGAGAGTTAAGGAAGGCAAGCATGAGACATCTTTTCACGGTTTCTGCCATTGGGGAAGAGTTGGGAAAACTGACCAATAGCTAGTGGACCGACCAGGTGACCACCGTCCATACTATGAGTTCAGAGTTCAATGTGTCTCTTCCACATCCAAATACATTTCTGTGTTTCTCAGGCTGAAATTCCTACTTGTGTTTTGAACCCAATGCTGATTCCAGATTAATCTCAAAATACAGATTGGATTGCTTGATTTTCCTACTTTCACATTTATTATTCAAGGGACATAGCTAATCTCAGTTGGCAGTCATCTGAAACCTAAATTTTATTTCCTTTTAAATATGTCAGAGTGGGGCTGGAAATATGGCCTAGTGGCAAGAGTGCTTGCCTCATATACTTGAAGCCCTGGGTTCGATTCCCCAGCACCACATATACAGAAAATGACCAGAAGTGGCGCTGTGGCTCAGGTGGCAGAGTGTTAGCCTTGAGCAAAAAGAAGCCAGGGACAGTGCTCAGGCCCTGAGTCCAAGGCCCAGGACTGGCACACACACACACACACACACACACACAAAAATAAATAAACAAATAAAAATTAAAATTAAAAAAAAAGATTTAAAAAAATAAAAGAAAAATAAATATGTCAACAAAAATATAAACAAATATTAAAACAAAGATTTTCTATGGTTATAATTTTCAACAGTTGGACATTTATCTTTGACTTTGTATATGAACAGTTGTATTTGTTTCCTTAATAGTTTCTCATTTGACTAATAAAATACAGGGAATTTTGTTTTCTATTTTTGAAAAATGTCTGCACAAATGAGAACACGCATTTTCCAGGGCAACACATAAAAAGCCTTCTTTGTCTTCTTTACTCCCAGCATGGTAACAGGCCTGATTTCACTACTCTGAACAAGGTGACGACGGTTTGTGCAGGAAATCTAAATCAGGCCTCCGAGGTAGCCCAGTGATTTTCCAGGTCAACCCCAAAAAAACGAGAGAAGTTGAGAAAAGTTTCTTGTGCCTCCCAGGCACCCAAACTCCACAGAGGCGGCTGGGAGAAGCCCGCCACCTAGTGGAGTAGTGAGGATGCTGAATTCATGATCCTGGTAGTTTGGTTCATCAGCACCAAGATTTGTATGTGTTGAAATATTACATTGTACTCCATAAATACCTACCATGACTGCACGATGATTATATAAAACTTTTTTTGTTATTGGTGGTTGTGGGGCTTGAACTCTGGCCCTGGGCGCTGTCCCTGAGCTCTTCAGCACAAGGCTAGTGCTCTACCACCTTGAGCCACAGCGCCATTGCCATTTTTCTGGTGGTTAATAGAAGATATAAATCTCATGGACTTTCCTATCTTTGAACCGTGATCCTCAGATCTCAGCCTCCTGAGTAGCTAGCATTTTAGGCATGAGCCACCGGCACCCAACCAAATAAAACCTTTAATTGCCTCTGCTCATTAGCTTTTTTCTTAACAGATCACTTCTTGTTTCTACAGTGACCAATGTGCTACGTGTACTTTCTTTGTGCCTGATGGTAAAAAATACAGGGTGGGAAGTACACTTAACCTCTGTCACAATGATGGAAGGCACATAGTTAAGCTGTACATTTCTGTATAAAAAATCCATCCCTTCAGAGGTGATCCGCATTGGTCTCTGGCTAGCTTTTGAAATCGTGTAATATGTTCCGTATTCAGGTAAAGACGGGCAGGTGCCAGCTGGAGCTCAGGCCAAGCCACTCAGATCTACTTGCGCTTTTTCCTTGGAGATCACATCTATCACCTTATTTTCTGTCTTCACTGATTGTTTGGAGCTGAGACTGGAGCTCAGCCCCACAATCTCTCTCTCTCTCTCTCTCTCTCTCTCTCTCTCTCTCTCTCTCTCTCTCTCTCTCTCTCTCTCTCTCTCTCTCTCTCTCTCTATCTCTCTCTCTCTCTTACACACATCACACCAAATGACTGCATTAATTTCCATAGTTTACATCTAGATTACTGTTTATATTAAGATAGAATGTGTGAAGTTTCCTCTTTAAACACTTCCAGCCTCTAATCTTGCTTTCTACTTAGAGTTCCCTTGACTTCTTTTTTGTGTAATTTCCTTTGTAACCTCTAAATAAATGCTTCTGCTGTTATTTCCAGATTGGTTTGTGTTCTCTCAAAAGTGGACCTTGAGAGAATTTAAGGACAAGATGAGAAAGCAGTCCATAAAAGGCAAGTCATCAAACCAGCAAAGATAGAGAAAAACGGGTTATTTATTTGTTTGTTTCATTTTTCTTTGCTTTATTTGCCAGTCCTGGGGCTTGAACTCTGGGCTTAGGTGCTGTCCCTGAACTCCTTTTGGTTAAGGCTAGTTTTCTACCACCTGAGCCACAGCTTCACTTTTGGCTTTTCCTATGATTAATTGGAGACAAGAGTCTCACACATTTTCCTGCCTGGACTGGCTTTGAACCAGGCTCCTCAGATCTCAGCCTCCTGAGTAGCTAGGATCACAGGCATGACTCCAGAGTCTTAGCATTCTTTTCCAGAATTTCCTTCTCCTATACATCCATCTCTCTCCCTAAGCACTGAGAAGATGTCAGGGTTCAATTACGCAGTTGACTTTTCAAGGGGAGATACTGCTGAACTGTTTGGTCCTGGAACCTCATTGCAATGTATGCGTTTTTTAATTTATTGTTATTTTCATTATTATTTTATTATTTGGTGGAATAATCTGTTGTCTATGGCAAAACTGATAAAAAAACAAATGATCCTTCCCCTTTGTAAGGTAATGCTATAATGGTAGAGGCAGTTTGAGAGCAGCAGCAAGATACTCTAGTGAAAGGAGATGAAGGAAAATGGCGGAGGAGCAGCAGACACCTAGCTAAGCTCTCTCCAAGAACCCAGTTTTGCTATTCCAGAGAAAGTTCCACAGCGAGAAAGTCCCATCAAGTAAGCCGTAATAAAATAGAGAGGCCCCATTAAAATCTTCAGAGAGGACATAAGACAGACACAGTCCACCCAAGCAAGGAAGAATTCTTTGTAACAACTATAACTTTACAATTTTTGTCTGCTTTTTTGATCATTTTTTAACATTTTTAAAAATTTTTTTAATCTTATTTTTAACTTGGTTCTCACGTTCTCCCACCCCTTCTTATTTCTTTCTCTTCTCTCTCCTCTTTTATATTTTCTAATTCTTATTCTTTTTATCATTTCATTTTTTAACTCAGATACTTTACATAGACAACAGCCTTAAATAGTCTTCTTTCCCCATAGAGTACAAAATCGAGCTCCCAGTTACCAGAAACCGAAACCTCTACCTCTCAAGCTCAGTACCCTCGAATTTAGCAGCATTCTTCTACATCGACAAAGTTCATTTGTTTTTTAAACTTTTTTAATTTTTTAATTTCCTTTTGATTGTTACCAGTTTGAGGTTTTTGTTGTTGTTCTATTGCCATTTATCCTCTTAATGTGTTTTTTCTTACTTTTTTACTCTTTTCCACTTTCTCATTTCATTGAGGTTAAATCAAAATCATCATCCCTCTGTTCCTTTTACTCCATTTTGCTACTCTTAACTTTTCCTCCTAAATTTACTTCTAGGACCTCCCCACAGTCCATTGATGCCTGGTTACTGGCAGGCTAGATGGGTGGGATCTTTGTTCAACCTGAGTGAGCCAAAAGGGTTCATAGAGTAATCCTATCGGTCCAGACAGAACGAGACCTAAGAACAGACTTGTTCACAGTTATAAGTGTACATAACCCAACTGCTGAATACAGGGCTCAGGGTTGTTTAGGGCCCATGACTATTACAACTAAAGTGAGGGGAAGTGTGGAGGAAATAAAAGAGGGGAGGAGAGGACAGAGAAGGGGAACAAAGGGAAAGAGAGAAGATGAGCTAGGAAGAGGACAGTGCGAGGAGAAGGAAGGAGGGAGGGAGAGGAGAGAGTCCAGCTAATATGGCTCCTTGATCAGCCCTCTACTTCCTTCTGCCTTGCCTCTCTCTCTCCACATCCTCCCCCTCCCCCACCCCACACTGCAGCCAGGCTCCCTCCATGCCTTGTTCTCTTCCTGGATGCCTGTAAGCCTGTCCCCTTACCTCAGCCCTGCCTTACACCCATCACCATCCAACAAGGTCAATTTTTCCTGCCTTCCCTCCTTCCCTCCCCCATCTACATCACAAGAGGTACCTGACAAGAAGTCTTGGCTCAGTAACATGTCCTGTCGGCCTCTCAATGTATCTGGCACACAGCAGGTGCTTGATAAATACTCCTTAAGAGAACCAGTGAGTGAGGGCTGGGATGGTTCAACCCTGCTGTGTTCTGCGGCACAGGGGTGTGCTGGGTTCTCCTTCAGATCTTCCCGACATCCCATCCATCTGTGTGAGCCTCTCTCCACTGTAGCATGTGTGGGCCTCTCTCCACTGCCTTTCTGGGTTCCCATCCCGCCCCCCCCAAAAAAAAAACCTTGCTGACTGAAGGGCTGGCAAAATTTGTGTTTGGAGAAAAGCATGCTGCCTACAACTCTGTGAGAAGCTCCAAGAACAAATTATATCAGCACAACTCCTGTTGGCATGAAGCTCCAACTCTCTTGGCGGGAAGACGAGACTTAAAGTCAAGAAACAAATCTGGCAGTGTTTCCGAGTATCAGAGGGCAGAGAACATTCTCTCCAGAGTGCAAAGTCCTTAAGGTGCATACTTTCTCTATGGTCTTTTCATTTTTCTAAATCAAGTTTTGTATTTTCTTGACATCTGCATTATAACTTCTTTTATAAATTTGATTTACCAGTAAACTCCCCTGGTTTCAGTATTCTCCACACCAAGATGTGGTGAGAAAAATCCCCTGCTTGGATTTTTTTGGCACTACGGCTGCCACCCTGGTTGGTAAAAAGGGGCCCAGTGTTTGTGTTATTGATAAGTTTCTCTTTTTTTGAAGATACAAGTCATTTTATAAACAAACATTTTTAATATGAGAAGTAAATATGCAGTCATGCCAGAAATAAACTATCTTCAACTTGAAGCTTTTCTTTTCCCAAAAGATACAAGATCATTTATTTTCAAAAGATAACAAGAGGTAGAGTGAAATCACATTCATACCTAGGAGGAACAATTTCAATTCATAATGAAGTACAAAGTTTTCATAAGCTTGAAATTTTAAAGAATTCTGGCACAATTATTCATTTTCATAATTTTATGAGTTACAAAAAAGAAAGCACTGATCATGGACTTTAATATTGTCTTTTTATGTGTTTTACTCAAAAAAAGTACAAATAATACTGAAGATGAAGTAGAGTCTCAGGTTTATCATATCTTGTATAAAAATATTGAGACATGTATTGAGCATAAGGAACATATTACTATATAGTCTGACATGTTTCACACTTCTATCTTTTCTGTTTGCTTCAAAAGATAAAAGAGGTAGGCTCAAAGGAAGCAAGTGCCTATCGTGTGACTAGACTTTCATTAAAATGTTGGCCATCTATAAAAATAAATCAAATACGTTTGTGAACCGAATTTAAGAAATCAAACATCTTCAATTAATAAATATCTTTCTAAGTTCTAAGCACTCAAATTAGCAAAGAAAAAGGACTACAAAAAAAATGGCTTTTGAAGCCTACCACTATTATAAAGTGAGGATTCTATTGTGTCCCTAAAACTTGAGATAAGTGAAAATGTAGATAATATATGCTTTGCACATTTGGCCTATCATTTAAATATAAGGATTTAATGTATATGACTAACATGGATTAATATTTGTATGTACTCTTCTCCGCTTTCTGCTGTTCAAGTTGAGAATGGCAGGTTGAAAACAATTCAGCAGGGAAGAGGAGAGCAGCGTGCCATTCACTCGCAATCAATGCTTCACGTCACTAGGAGAGGAAGTTCAGATTATGACAAATGGTCCCAAGAAGGCTTCCTGATTAAAACAGACTCTGATTCAAAGAGTAGGAAACTAAGGACTAATAAAAGGATGCGATTCCGACACAGATGCAAGTCAGAAAGGTTTGCTTCGAGAAAACCTTGTCCAAGCAATGGCAGAATAAGCAGAATCTCGCAATTTTTTGTTATGTGGATAATTTAACAGTAACATAAGACCATCAGTGTAGAGCTCCAGAAACTAAATAATAATGGAAGTAAAATGGAAAGATGATGACATTGAAATAAATGATCTCGTTGCTCTGTATAAATTTGTCCTTGAGTTCATTCCTACTCTGTTTATAGAAAGACAAGAATATAAACTCTATACTACTTACAGAGCTGTTATAAAGTATATTTTATATACACTGATTTTTCAATTAATGGTTCTATGAGGAAATTTTTCGAAGTCTATTAAGACATTTAAAATATATAAAATAAGTTCAGCCTCAAGATATTCTTATCATTGTACTGATCTTTAAAAATAAAGACATTTGGATATCAAAGAACTGGCATAAACTATGATTTAAAAAAGAATTGCTGACTATATAAAATTGAGCCCAAATGTTTGAAATGATCACTGATAAGATGCTTCCCTTTTATACAAAAGAAAATAATATATAGCTGCTTTGATCGTGGTCTCGTTGCAATTCTAGAAGTCACTGTAGAGAAGGTAGAAATTTTCACTCATATCATGCCAAAGCAGAAAGTTCAACTTGTCATTTCTGGGTGACACCTAAAGTTTGCTTCATATTTTCATACACCACATAACTGATGCCTACAGCAGGAAGCACCTTCATGAAATTTGGGGTGATGCCTCTGTAGAGCCCTGGTACTCCTTCTTTGGAAATGATTCGGCGAAAGAGGCCCATCATGTTCAACTGCTCAGTTCCTCCCACCATGGCTAGAAAAACATACATGTATTTTAAAATGGTAATTCAATATTCAAGCATATTTCATGAGTGTTACAATAAACGACTTAGATTCCAAAATGATGTCCAAAATGCCACACAAGGATAACATGCACCCCAAGGGAGCCAAGAAAATACCCTTTATAGAGCACCTAATACTGAGTTCTCTACCTATAGTAATGGTACTAGTCATGACAGGGTTTTTGTTTTACTTTTTCTTAACTTTTAGGTTATGTATTGAATTGTTCTGCCATTTAACCAAGCAATTTATGTGTACAATGCATCTTGTTTTTTTTTTTTTGTTTTTTTTTTGGCCAGTCCTGGGCCTTGGACTCAGGGCCTGAGCACTGTCCCTGGCTTCTTCCCGCTCAAGGCTAGCACTCTGCCACTTGAGCCACAGCGCCGCTTCTGGCCGTTTTCTGTATATGTGGTGCTGGGGAATCGAACCTAGGGCCTCGTGTATCCGAGGCAGGCACTCTTGCCACTAGGCTATATCCCCAGCCCCTGTACAATGCATCTTGAACTGTTCTTTACCGAGGAAGTGCCATGTGTTTGATACTGAGTTAATTACTTCCCATACTAGATAAAGTAAACATACACATTTAATAAATAAAGAATTAGAGACTTGGAGAGATGGAGAAATTCATCCTGAAATATTTAGTTAGCAAGTGGTAGAGCCAAGAGCCCACCGACTCTGAAGCTATAATTCACCATAACCGACCACCCCTTCCTTACTACTGAGCACATAAGGAAGAGCAGGTTCAATGCTGGGAAGTAGGAAAAGTAAGGCGACACTTTGGGAAGCTTAGAAAATGTGCTGGGGACTTTGGGCCTTGCCAACTATCTCAGTAGCAAGAAGGGAAAGCCTGTGTCATAGGCACAATACAATCGAGGGCAGGAACCCTACACAGCGAGGGACCTGGTGACTTTTGGACATGTACACAGAGCACCAAGAGGCTGCAGAGGGGCAGTACTGTTAAGGGTGGGACGGGGGGGCGGGGGGAGAGAGAGAATGGAGATGCAGCCAAGAATGAAGTGGGTTCTGATTACTAAAGGCTTTGGAATTGACTCTGGAGACACTGAAGAGTGACAGAGAGGTCTGAGTAGATATAAGATGACCAGACCAGCCAGGCACTGGTGGCTCCTGCCTGTAATCCTAGCTGATAAGGAAGCAGAAAAGTCCCTGAGACTCGCATTTCCAATTAGCCACCAAAACATCTGGAAGTGGAGCTTGTGGCTCAAGTGATAGCTAGCTTGAGCAGAAAACCTGCAGGACAGCACCCAGGGCCAGCATACATACAACATACAGACACACAGACAGACACACACACACACACACACACACACACACACACACACACACACACACAGATAAGAACCTGACTTAATAAATGACAAGTCTGGGGGCCATGCTAAGGCTTGGACTGGAACTTGCAGACAGAAGAGGAAGGTTCAGCAGGCTCATAACGTTTGGGCCAAACTGCCCACTATTGAATCCTAGCTCCACTATTTTACCACGTCTATAACCTTGTGCAAATTCTTCATTGCTCTCTACACCAGTTACTCTTCTGCAAAGTGTGGATAATACTGGCATTGTGTTCCTTAACATGCTGTGGTGAGAGAATACACATGAAACATTTAGTTTACTACTTCCTCTGCAGCCATGACTGTCTTGCAAGACTCCTACCTCAGTGCCTCTCCACATAGATTTCCTTGGCCTCCCTCCCTCCCTCTTCCATCCTCCCTCCCTCCCTTCTGTGATGTCCTGGGGCTTGTCCCTTCCCTTTTTTGCTCCAGGCTAGCACTCTGGTACACTTGAGCCACAGTTTCACTTCTAGTTTTTGTTTGTTTGTTGGTTGGTTGGTGGTGGTTAATTGGAGATAAAAAGTCTCACAGGCTTTCTTGCCCATGCTGGCTTCACACCATGATCCACAGATCTCAGTCTCTTGTGTAGCTAGATTAGGTATGAGCCCCCAGGACCCAACTAGAATCCTTTTTCTTGACTTATTTTTCCTTCCTGTGCTCATCTAGCTCCACCCGTCTTCCCAGTTCCAGCTAGAGTCAGGGAAGAGCCTCGATCTGTGCTCTCCTAACAAAGAGGAGGTGGTGTGATGTGCGTGCCTCCTCGACTCTACAACTTCTAACGGCACCCAGCCAGGCTCAAAGATTACTAGTAATTAGTGCATGAGCACTTGGTCAAAGGAGGGATGGGCACACTGGAGGACCAATTGGAGATGGAGCCATAATGCACAGCATTTACTGTTACAAAGAAGGAGCTGGTACCAGTGCCTGATGCCTTGTAACCCTAGCTACTCGGGAAGCTAAGATTTAAAGATCATGGTTCAAAGCCAGCCCAGACAGGAAAGTCTCTGAAACTCCTATCTCCAATAAACTACCAAAAAAGACCAGAAGTAAAGCTTTGGCTCTAGCAGTAGAGCACTAGCCTTGAGCAAAAGAAAAAGTTCTGAGACAGGTCCAGCCCCAGGACTGGCCATAAATGCATACATATACACAGACAGACAAACATAAATGGAATGAGGGAAAGATAGGGACGAATGATGGAAGAGGTAACATTGATCAAGATGCATCTTACTCACAAAATGACATGTTGAATTCAAACTCCTTTGTACAACTAAAGAGAATTTAAAATATATATGTGAAAAAATAAAAATGAAAGGAATAAGCAACAGTAAGTGACACTGACCATGGAAAGGGGAACTAAAGGAAAACGAAAGGCATCAGAATGCAAGCATGGAACAGCATGAAATGTCAGCAGTGGTAACCAGTGTGCTGGGAAAAGAATCAGGCTCAGAGTGCAGTGTCATCTGAGCCTGTGAAGGAGACCATCCCAGCGAGGAGTCCCAGATCACCACACTAGCAGCGACTCCAGCCATCACGTCTTAGGAATGTAACAAGTGCCAAATGCTTTATGCACATTGCCAATAGGTATTTCATTCCCATTCACAGAAGAAAATGAAAACCCAAGAACCTACCCCCAAACCCATCTACATATCAAACCTCATCAGGAAGCAGCGGCTTCCGGCTGTAACTAGCTCCTCAGGAGGATGAGGCTTAGGAACAAGGCTCAAAGCCAGCCAGGGCAGAAAAGTCTGAGAGATTCTAATTAATCAGAAAAAAGCAAAAAATGGAAAATGGGAAATCAACTGGTGGAACATGAGCTTTGAGAAAAAAAAAATCCAAATGAGAGTAAGAGCTCCAGTCCTAGCAAAAGAAAAATAAGGCCAAAGGGATACCAAACCTAACCTTGTACTTTTGTTACACACACACACACACACTCATTCTGCTTCTATATAAATCATGCATCCACATGCACTATATCTATGGCTTTGGAAAAGGGGGATTTAGAAAACAAATTGCTAAAAATTAGGAAGCTTAGGGAGGCTTGAGAATTCTTCCATTTAAAAACAAAACAAAGCAGCTGGGCACCAGTGGCCCTAGCCTGTCGGCCTAGCTACTCAGGAGGCCGAGGCCTGAGGAGAGCAGCTGGGAGCCAGCCTGGGCAGCAAAGCCCATGAGACCCTCTTCTCCAACAAACCCCTCAGAAAAGACCAGAAGTGGCCCTGTGCTTCAAGTGGTAGAGCACGAGCCTTGAGCAGAAGCAGCTCAGGACGGCGCCAGAGTCAAGGCTCAGGTACTGGCCCCCAAAAAGCATGTGGTTGACCCAGCACCATCCTTTAACCAAAGCCTCACCTTGAGCCTGCATTCGAGTCCTAACCAAAGACAAAGGATAACTGGCCAGCTGCCCGCAGGTGCTGGACAAGGCCCCGCAGCCCAGCAACACCATGACACCTGGGTTGACAGAGTCTTCTGCAAAATTTTCCAGCCAATAGGACTTCAAGAGCTGCCAAAAGGAAACAAGAAGAAAAATAATGAACAAACTGCTTTCACTCAGTATGAACAATTTCACAGAGTCTTGTCCTCAACAAAGACAGGTCACTCTGTGCATTGGGGTGTCAGGTTGTCACAGCTCTAGAGAGGAAAAGTCGGGATTCCGAACACAGGAGATCTGCACTGGTTGCTCAAACAAACATGGAAACCAACAGTATATAAAATGTTCTAAGATGTGAAGAACATTTCTCTACTTGGCAGAAAAAATTGGGAGGATTGTAGCTTGAGAACAGCCCAGCTCCCCTCCACCACCCCCCCAAAAAAGTAGCAGGATCCTTTCTTAATAAATAAGCATGGTAGCACACTACTGTAATCCTAGCTACGAAGGAAACAGAGATAGGAAGGTTGGGTGCTCTACCAATTGAGCCACACTTCCAGCCTGGCTCCTTGCTGATTATTTTTGGAGATAAAGACTGTCAGACTCTCCCCTGGGCTGGTCTCAAACATCACCCTCCAGGTCTCAATGATACACTTACATGGTTTGCATGGCAATTTCTTTTTTTTTTTTTTTTTTTTGGCCAGTCCTGGGCCTTGGACTCAGGGCCTGAGCACTGTCCCTGGCTTCTTCCCGCTCAAGGCTAGCACTCTGCCACTTGAGCCACAGCGCCCCCTCTGGCCGTTTTCTGTATATATGGTGCTGGGGAATCGAACCCAGGGCCTCGTGTATCCGAGGCAGGCACTCTTGCCACTAGGCCATATCCCCAGCCCCCTATGGCAATTTCTATATTCACACAAACAAGACTACAGATTAACCAACCCAAGAAGAGCCTGCGCAGTGGTCCTCTCGTCATGAGTAGCGTAGTACAGTCATCAGTGCAAATCAACAGTCTTTCATCAGCGCTGTCTAGTCTTATGCACAGCCATTATACTGTCACGCGCATGAGAGCACCACGGATCCATTCGCACTACAGGTACCACAAGCATCTGAGCGGCACCTTGCAATGGTGATGAGGAGGTGTCTATGATATCACTAGGCAACGGGAAAAATTTAGTTCCATTGTAACTGTCCTCATCTATGTGGCCTCTCCCTGACCTAAATATCACTATGTGTCCTATAACTGTACAGACACACCAGGGAAGAGTACTCAGTCAGTAGACAGAATGAAGATCTCACACCTGCTAGGACATGAATAAACCTTGAAGGTATTATTAGTAAGATCTTATTATGTTAAGGGAAGTGAGTCTGACACAAAATAACTAACATTGTTTAATGATACACTCAAATAGTTTAAACAATATAATTTTTGTATTTTTTATTATCAAACTGAATTACAGAGAGGTTACAGTTTCATACATTAGGCATTGGATACATTTCTTGTACTGTTACCTCGTCCCTCATTCCCCCTTCCCCCCCAATATGATAATTTTTATATTCTATTTTACTGTAATTTAAAAATTAATGTGATCTGACAGAAAGCCATTGAATGGTGTGCATTAACTGGGCTGATACGTATATGGGATATGCATTTATCTCAAGCTCTATTTTTAAGAAATAGGGGAATGTGCTCTAAGAAAGCCTTTATTATACATTCCTTCCTCCCCTGAGTTATAAATTGCATTCTTCAATATGTGTCCTGGCTTACATGTATCATGCACATCAGACTACACTGCTCAAGTTTTTGTCTTGTCCATCTTCCCACCGTATCTCCAGGTTTTCCTTTCCTTTCCTTCCCTTCCTTTCCTTCCTCCCTCTCTTATTCTTTTCCTCTCTCCTCCCTCTCTTTCTCTCTTGGTCTCTCTCTCTCTCTCTCTCTCTCTCTCTCTTAGATACTAGGAGTCAAACCAGGGCCTTGTGCATGTTAGATAAATACCAAGCCCTTGCTCTGTTGAGACACAGTCTCATTATGGAAATGAGGATGGTCTAGAAGTCACTATGTAGTGAAAACTGGCCTCAAACTCTTGATGTTTCCCCTCAGCCTCCCAAATGTCTGGATTGCAGGTGTGAGCCCCGGTGCCTGGCTCAAGCCTTCAGTTGGTGAACGCATCCGAAGACTTTCTTCCACCCCCTGCCTCTAAGCATCTCACCCAGGGCTTCTGAACGGGGTATGCTCTGTAAATGCTCATCAGACTCATAAAATATGGAGGACTGAGCTCAGATTTGTATTTTGGTTTAATTTGTTTATCCAGTAGTTAATTTATACCAAAAAAAAAAATGTGACATTGTGTTGCTGCCTCCCCCAGGGTGAAAGAAAAATCCCTCAAAGGAGAAAGGGCTGTTCAAAGTAGAATGTAAGCCAGACACTGGTGTCATCCTAGATACTCAACAGGCTGAGATCTGAGGGTCGCAGTTCAAAGTCAGACCAAGCAAGAAAGTCCTCTTATCTCCAATTAACTTCCAAAAAGAAGAAAAAAAAAACAGTCTAAGTGGAGCTTTAGTTCAGTAGTAGAGCTCTAGCCTTAATTAAAATAGCTCAAGGGCACTGTCCATAGCCAGATTTCAAGCCCCAAGACTAGCACCAAAACAAAAAACAAAAAAAGTAGGATGTAGGATGTATTCATGAATAAAACTGTCACAAGAAAATTCTTTGATGTTATTGGTGTGTATCAACTCAAATTAAAATGCATGTTTATTCAAATTAAGAGAAGGGAAGGGGAAGGGGATGTATAGAGAGGGAGGGCAGAGTAGAGAAGAGGAGAGGACATAAAGAGGGAAGGAAAAGGGAGGAGAAGAGGGAAGAGTAGGGGAGAGGGAGAAGAAGGTGAGGGACAAGGAGCGTCCCAAACATCTTCAAAGCAAATATCTGAATTCAAGACCACTGTCTACATTAACAAAAAGAATTCACAAAGCAATCTAACAAGAAAGTCGTTCTGTGCACACAGGATCCCATACCCAAGGCATCTACAGAGAGATTAAACAGAGTATGCATAATTTTATAGTGAGCTAAGAATGCATGCCTCAGAACTACATTGGCAGAGTCGAAAACACTGCTACAAACTCACCTCATACACAGCGAGATCGATGCCCGCATAAGGTAGGATGCCCAGCAAATTGGGAACATAACCTTTGTAAAAAGCCCCAGTGCCTTCATGTTTCAAAATCTTCTTGGCACAATCATATATTCCAAAATATTGCCCAGTTTTGCCAACTGCTAGCCGGGTTTTCAAAACCTGGATAGGAAAGAAGGTAACAAGATAACCATTTTTTTTACTAATTCATGATGGAAATCAACAGGAGCAAATTTTCGGGCACACAACTACCTAATAAATCTTGTCATTCAAAGACAACCCTTTGGTGGCCATGCTCTCCCTCATGTAGGGGCCGAGACCAGTGCCGGGATGGTGGACTTTGTGGGCAGAGGATCTGAAGGAGAGAAGTGATGAGGAATGGAAATAAGATGAACCTCTCAGTGTAACCATAAAATGAACTGGTGCATGGGCCAGGCTCTTGTGGCTCTCACCTGTACTCCTAGTTACTCAGGAAGAGATTGTGGTTTGAAGCCAGTCCTAGAAGGAAACTCTGTGAATTCTAATCTCCAATTAACCACTAAGAAATGGCACTATGGCTCAAGTGATAGAGTGCCAGCCTTGAGTGAAAGAGCTTCAAAGACAGCCCTCATGTCCTGAATTTAAGCCCTACTACCAACCTCAAAGAAAGACAGAAAGAAAAGGAAAGAGAGAGAAGGAAGGAGGGAGGAAGGGAGGGAGGGAGGGAGGGAGGGACTGGAAGACAAGGAGAATGAAGGTATAAAAGATAAATGACAATGTCAAAGTTTCTAGCTTGTCACACAACATGGGGGCTGTTGCAAAGATGAAATGGTGATGCTATTAATTAAGAGGGAAAACATTAGCAAAAGACTTAAAGGAATGTGTGGGGTAGATATATAGATAGGAGCAATCATTATTTACATACGTACCACAATGTGAGGGTGTATTTTACTTATGTCCTACCAGTTATTAACAACCCTTCTTATATCGATACAGATTTGATCTCTACAATTAATATGCTTGTTCCAGGGTAGGAGTTCACAAACATTTTTCAGTAAAGGTCAGCTAGTATTTCAGTCTTTGCAGCCCTGAAATATGAGGGATCTGTTGCATATTGTTTTCCTCTTGTTTTCTGTCATGTGTGTGCGCGCACGCATACGCATGCTGACACTGGGGCCTGAACTCAGGGCCTGGTGCTCTCGTTTGGCTTTTCTACTCAAGGCTGATTCTCTACCACTTGAGTCAAAAACTCCACTTCCTCTTCTTATCCTTTTTTCTTTGTCCTTTTCTTCTCTTTTCTTTTTTTGTCTTTTTGCTGGCCATTGGGCTTGAACTCAGGGCCTAGGTGCTGACCCTGAGCTGCTTTTGGCTTTACCACTTGAGCCACAGAGCCACTTCTGGCTTTTTCTGAGGTGGTTGACTGGAGATAAGAGTCTCACAGATTTTCCTGCCTAGGCTGGCTTCACACCGCGATCCTCGGTCTCAGCCTCCTGAGTAGCTGCGATTACAGGAGTGAGCCACCAGAGCCCAGCCTCTGCCTATCTTTTAAAACTGTAAAAGCCACTCTTAACTACACAAAACAGTCCATAGGTCTCTAGTTTGCCAACACATATTCTGATGGAGAATTAACATGATATCATCAAATCCTGAGGTTTTATATTAAAATGAATGTTCAGAAATGCTCTGGGGGGGGAATGGGAACAATGAGTCTCAGGAACTCTGTGGTAGCCAGCCTTGGAGACAGTTCACAGATCCTAATTCCCAGCCATGAGCAGCGGGCTGTGGTCCCCCTCTCATACTACCAGGGTTGATCTGTGACCAAAGATGGCGGTGTTCCTCTTGGGTGTACCTGCTTGCTCTCACCAGCTGTTTCTCATCACTACTGTGTTGTGAAGATACTCAGGCAAACAAGAGAAAGGGCTACTCAAGGAAGAACCGATACTTCCAGTCAATGGCCACGGCTGAGGGAGCAAGCTTTGAGGTTCACCCACTCGTGGTCATTGTTCAGCTGGAAGCTGACAACAGTGCAGTCCGACCCTGACTACAGGCTGTGAAAAGCCTCGAGCCAGAGGAACCCAGCTCAGCTGCTCCCAGCTTCCTGACCACAGAAAACAGTGAGATAATAAATGCTTGTTGCTTTGAACTGTTCACTTGGGGAGAACTTATTACACAATACATAGCTGATGCAAAGAGCCCTGAGCACCTACAGTTACAAATATACCACAGCAGTACTTACCTCCATGGGATAGATAAACGTCTGTGCCGTGGCTCCAGCCAAAGAACCAGAAATAAATCTCTCGGAGGTTCGTATTTGCTGTCCTTCCTCAGTAAGCAACTTCTTGTACTGCGTGAATAAGATTTTAGATGCACATTAATACCTGCTACGGCCTCAACTGTGCCCGCAGGGGGTTCTGAACTCTAACCCACAAAGCAATGGATTAGGAGATGGAGCCGTTAGAGGCGGGTTTGGTTAGATAAGGTGATAATGGTAGAGAACTCATGACAGGATGCACATTCCCACAGGAGGAGAGCCCAGAGGGGTTGCCTTTCAATGATGTACACACAGCGAAAGACGCATCTGACCCCTCAGCAGGAAGGCAGCTATTGCCTGGCACCAGTGGCTCAAACCTATAATCCCAGCTACTTATGAGGCTGAGAGCTGAGGAGCCTGGTTCAAGGCCCCAGCAGCATAGTCCATGAGACTGTTGTCTCCAATTAACCACCAAAAAATCAGAAGTGGAGCTGTGGCTCAAATGGGAGAGCATCAGTTAAGAGACAGCACCCAGGCCCTGAGTCAAGACTGACCCATACACACATAGGGAGGGAGGGAAGGAGGGAGGGAGGGAGGGAGGGAGGGAGGGAGGGAGGGAGGGAGGGAGGGAGGGAGGGAGGGAGGGAAGGAGGGAGGGAAGGAAACAAGGAAGAAATCTGCAAACAAGGAGAGTTTTTATCCTCTCTTGAAACCAAATTGCCTGGCCCTTCCAAACTATGAGAAATAAAGTTCTATTGTTAAAGCCACATAGACAGTGGTATTTCCTTCAGAAAGCCAAGCTAAGCCATTAGCAAAATACAAATAAAGTCCTACAAATGACCTCATCTATAATGTGCTGATGGCAGATCAAAATGCTGATTTACATCACCAATACCTAGCAGAGAAGCAAAGCATAAGTGCTAGCACCTTCAATGTACTGAAGAGTGGTTTCCAGTTAGAGTTTCACATAACACAAGCTGTTCCTTGGCTAAAACAGAATAAGAGCTTTCATTCCCAGGTGCCCAGAAAAAAATAGGGTTAAGAAAGTTTTTTAGATATTTGCTCCTATAATTTCTTTTTAAAGAGAAATTGATTTTCAGCAATGTGAATAGAACCAAAATGAAAGTAGTGGTCAAACCATCTTTGTCCATATTTAACAAACAAATATTAACAACTTAGAGGACAGTTTCTGGTAGATGTGCATTTAATTAGACAAACACACTGATCCCAGTACTTCTGGGCCCCCCCAGGACCAAAGCAACCCAACAGAGATAACTGGACCGAGGGCAAAACTATGACCAAATGAAGTCAAAGTATTAACTAGTCTGGATGCTTCTACTATGGGATCTGGAGTCAGGCAAGTATGTGCCAGAACCTCTGAGCCAGGTGGCCCAGACAAGTTCATGAACTTGTTTGAGTTGCCATATCTAACGGGAGGGTCTTGAGTTCAAGATCACAGTGGGCTACATGGGTAATTCTCCATCTCAAAAAAAGAAAGAAAGGAGGGAGGGAGGGAGGGAGGGAGGGAGGGAGGGAGGGAGGGAAGGAAGGAAGGAAGGAAGGAAGGAAGGAAGGAAGGGAGGGAGGGAGGGAAAGAGGGAGGGGAAGAAGTTCTTAAGCATTTCCATGAAATATTTCCATAATGTCCCCACTTCTAGTCCAACCTTACTTTACTCTTCTGCAATACTTCCACTACTCCTTCAGCTAATCCTCTTTTAGTATAAATCCACTCGTTTCCCTTCCCTGCCTAAGATGCCTACGAGCCTTCACTGTATTCAGGATGAAGTAGAATCCTAGCACACCTGGGTTGCGCCTCCTTCCATCATCCTCTAACCAGAATCGCCCTCCCCTCCACCTGAGGCACAGAACCACCTAATGCTCCTTCGGCCTCTCCTTAAAATCTCCATCTTCCCCTCATCGAATGGCTGGAGATTCCAGCAGCTACCGGCTCTAATTCAGGCCCCTGCAGCTCGGTCTTCTCACTCATTCAGCTACTGGTCAAACTGTGAAAACAAACAGCTAGTGTCCCTCTATGCAATGACCACCCAAACACTGTACAACTTCATCCAAAGACTGATGATGCATCTGAGAGAGCTATAGACGAGGCTTAGCTATCTAAATGACCAGTTATTTCATAAAAAGAACACATCCAAATCCAAAAGTGAGCTTTCTTGGTACTCTGGAAGATTTGAGAATATAGGCAACATGCCATTTACCCCTGAAGTACTTAGAACTCACTAGAGAAGCAATGTGGTTTTCCATTAACCAATGGAAAACCAACTACTCTGCGATCCAGGGCTGTAAGGAGGCTGGCGGAGGGTTTGGGATGGAATGCTCAGAAAATGCCTCTCTCAGGAAGATGGCCTGAAGAGAACCTGAAGGGATGAGTGGAGCTTCTGTAGGAGGAGAGAACGTAAAGCAGCATCACAGACAGAGGCCACAAGAGCCCGGGGCCGTGCGGCAAGGAGGGCTTTCTCTTGCTGAGGCGGTGTGCGGGAATGAGAATGCTGTAGGAGCTCAGGGAAGTGGCTAGCGACTGGAAAATGGTGCAAAGTGCCCTGTGCAAGTTTGCTTTCAAATACCCCAAACTCTCTCCTACTGAGATAATGGCATTATTTTTTATTATGTTAGGCTCTGGCTCTCTTATCATGAAACCAAATTGTGTGGTTAGAAAATTCAATACTCATGAGTTGAATGCTCAAACATTCACAAAAGGAAAAATACCTTTCCCCAAAATGGGTTCCAATTACATTCTTGAGGCTAGCCATTCTTCAGTGTTTCTTTTCTTTTGACATGGTTTATTTTTTAAAAGATGCAGCTAAAACTTTATCACAGACTACATGGAGCTATAGACAGTGACAGTCTGTCAATGTTTCTGGGATGCTGCTTGATCTCCTCGTAAGGACATCACTAGACTTTATAATCTGCCTAAGTCATTCTGCTGTTCCATATCAAAACACTTTTTTCCAAAATAACCTAAAATTTATTTAAAATACAACCAGAAATTGTGGGGTGAATTTAAATTCCAAGGCCCTACTAGTCCATGATAAACAATGATGAAATAAAAGACAAAACTAGACAGCTCAACTTCTAAGGATCATGGGAAAAACTAGACTGCAATATTTCTTATTACTCTTATATTTCCTTTTACCCTCTGGCTAGGAGGAAACAATACCCTAAGCTAAGTCAATGAATGTCAGCAAAGAAGCTGATTCAGAGGTAAGCATATTCACTTCTTTCATATTTATTTACTCAACAATTACACTTAATTACAAGTACTGCACTCAACTTCAGTGTGGCAGCCCCATAAGAAGCCTGGCTCCTGAACTCAGTTCCAGGTTACAGCAATGTCAAGTCACAAATGCAGTCTACCTTTCCTTTCAGAACAAGTTAGAGAAGAAAAAACATGCTGGGTTGGGGTGTGATTTAAGTGGTATAGCACCTGTCTACCAAGCACAAGGCCCTGAGCTCAAACCCAAGTAGGACCAAGAACAAAAAAATGCTTTCTTTATGAACCACGAGATTCAGAATTTACTCACAAGTAATCACTGAGTTCATTAAGTCTAATCTTTTAGGAGAAATTCCTCACGGAGTTTATATTAAAAAGTACATGTGTTAACACAAGAAATCTAAAATTGATGTATGTGAATCTTCACTGAATCTTTTTAGTAACTTGTCTTTGCTCAAAATTTCCATAGAGGATGACAATTACCTGTTCATATGCCCAAAACTTCACAGCTGTCTCTGGAGCAATTTTAATGACATTTGTGCCATTTCCTCTCCAAAGGGAACGAATACCCCCTTCTTTTACCATCTGCCGAAAGCCACCAAGTATGTTCACTGATTTTGAACCGTGAACCTAAAAACAAAAGCAAAAATAATATAAAATTGGCTGCATACTTCTGATATGGTACTAAATGAGTTATATAATCTCTTTTCAATACTGTTTATTTAGTGTTCAGGAGATCTATTTGAAAATAAAATCTATAATAATGGGAGGAATTATGACCACATACTTTTCTCTTCCTTTTTGGGGCAGAGGTCTGTGTCTGACTCTAAAACTAGGAATTTAATTGTTATCTTCAGCAGGGGAAATGGAGAGAACATGATCAAAATTAAGTGATTATGAACACTATACATAAAATGATGGGAACCATGTGATATATTACACTAAACACCTTTGAAGCAAGAGAAATAAAAAAGAGAATTCCAAAATAGTAATCCAGATATGAACGACAAACAGGTCTAAAAATGAACTGGATATTATATATATATCAGCGCCTTAGAAACTAGAATGTACATAGCCTGAAGCCAAAAGGGGAAATGTGCCTTAACCTTATAGCTTATCTCCTAAGGTCTTGGGAGATCAACTTAATAAATTTAAAACAACATGCATCTACAGCTCAGCCCAGTTAATGCTGATAAGTTAGTGGTGATGAATTAAGTTAGGGATGATGAATTACTCAGCTGATACCACAGATGAGGTAGTTCTTTAAATATGCCAGGATTTATGTTTAGCTATATATGAAAGTGAATTAATCTAATATATTAAAATAGTTTTAGTTCCAGTTTTTTCAGCATAGAGACAATGAGAAATTACCACTAAAAGTAGATGGAAGGGAGGGAGGGAGGAAGGGAGGGAGGGAGGAAGGGAGGAAGGGAGGAAGGGAGGGAGGGAGGGAAGGAGGGAAGGAGAGAAGGAAAGAAGGAAGGGGGAAGGAGGGAAGGAAGGAGATCTAGAGAAGAAAGGGGGAAAGAAGGAAGGAGGGAGGGAGGGAAGGTAGGGAGAGGAGGGAGGAAAAGGAGGAAAGGAAGGGAAGAAGGAAGGAAGGAAGGAAGGAAGGAAGGAAGGAAGGAAGGAAGGAAGGGCAGGAGGGAGGGAGGGAGGGAGGGACGGAGGGAGGGAGGAAAAGAAGGAGAGAAGGAAGAAGGGAGGGGAGGAAAGCTGGGGAGGGAGGGAGGAAGGGAAGGGAAAGAGTGGGGAGGAAGGAGGAAAGGAAAGAGAGAAAGGAGATCGAAGAAGCTGATGACTGAAGGTCAACCACACAGCCAGAATGTAACAGGGCCCAAATAACAATGCTGGGACACCAAAGGCTGGGGTGAGCCTCCCGGCAGTGCCGAGTATTTATTGTTCCACACCAATGCCAATGAAGTACAGGATTAAGACTCCACGGCAAGAGGACACGAGACGCTCTGTAGTTGGTATTTCCCTGGACTAAGCCCTCAATACTTCCTTTACTTTGCTGATTTTAATCTTTCTCTTTACACTGAAATAAACCATGACCATGGGTGTAGTATCTTTTTGAGTACTGTGAGTATATCAAACCTGAATATGACTTTGGAAACTACCTCAAATTTGCAGAAAGGAAAGTCCTGGAAAATCAAGGTTGGTTCAAATAAATAAACTTCACAATCGATTTTATAAAAAGAGGAGTGCTTGTTTAAGCTTCTTTAAGGTCAATTTGCTATCATTCCTAGTCACATATACCAATTCCCTCCCCTTTTCTTAAAGACCATGTTGTTCCCTAAAGTTGGAGATATGGATACATTCTGAAAATCTTGGAAATTGGGCCAGGCTCAGTAGCTCATACCTGTACTCCAGATATTCAGGAGATGAAAATCAGGAGTATTGTAGTTCAAGACCAAGTCTAGGCAAAAAGTGAGGCAGACCTCACTAATGTCTCAACAAATGGGTTTGGGGTCCATGCCCGAGGCGAGCCCAAGCCAAAATGCCAGAGCACATCTAAAACATAACTAAAGCAAAAGAGAACTGAAAACATGGCTCAAGCAATAGAACATCTGTCTAGCAAGATGAGGCCCCGAGTTCAAATCGCAGTACCATCAAAATAAAAGCAGAAATATTTTTGCACAAAAGTCTTAAACATAAAAGTGTGTGTGTGTGTGTGTGTGTATATATATATATATATATATATATCACAACTTTTAAAAAAATTTCCGCAGCTACTCTATTTCAGTAGGTTATTCCAATGTGTCAGTGTCTTGGGCTGTTTGTCTTGTAGGAACACATCCTGTTAGTCACCATCTTGGAATGAGGAAGAATGAGTTCTCGGTGACTGTACACAGCTGAGAACCAGGAGCTCAAGCAGCAAAGAGGAGCCATTCCCAGGCCAGCTCATGAGAAAGCGCAAGTGGGTATCACGGGTAGCCTGAGAATGAACACCTGCCTAGCTGAGCTACACATGCATTACATGCAGTTTTAACCACGTTTATTAAAGATAATACTTTTAATCATTTTTTAACTTAAATGAAACTTTCCACACATCACTCAGCTCCATGGAGGTGAGAAGCTCTCAGCCAGCCCCACGTGATTGTCAGTCACGTTGAAATCTTTCTGTGGCCTACTGAATGTCTTTCTGCCTTTGAATTAAATGAAGATCTGCCTCCCCAAAAAGCACCAAAGTGCACATTATAGTCATCCTCCTGAGTCCAAAAGGCCATGCAACGTGCTCAAATGAAGCGCACCGTGGCAGGTCCTTCGGGGAAGCTTGGTGGTGATGTGGAAGAAGGGAATTGAGCAGGCGCGGCACCGGCCGGAGCGCCCCGCCTGCGGAGCGGCAGTGCCGCTTTCTCCGTGTGATCTCCTCGGAGCCAGGCACCCTGAGCATCGAGCGTCTACTGCACTGATTCACTTCCATTCCCCGCTGCGAGGAAACAGCACAGCCAGCCAATAAACCCAGGTCTTTTTCTGCTAATCTTAGCTTTTGAATAATTTTTTAAAACTATATCCTTGTCCCATGACTCTAGATTTCAGAAATCTAGAAAATCATTTTTAATAATTTAACAGAGAGAAGGAAAATACAAGTAATTTAAAGAGAATACTATAATAATGGCTAGCAGATTTTTTAAATTAAACATATAAGTATAGAATGCCAAAGATTAAAAGCTCTTACACACATGTACCAATAATGTAAGGTTTGGTAGAACTGAGTTAAGGGTTAATAGCAATAAAACAGAGGGGGTTTTTCAAGGCATGAAAGACTATTAGTATAGCTATGTCCCTATGAATGCATAAGATAATGCTAAGTGAAATGAACTCCATGTTATGGAAACGAGTGATATATCACTGTTGTAATTACTTTCAACATGCCATGTGAAACCGTAGCTTCTATAGATGACCCTCTTGTATCCCCTTCCTGTGGTTGTACCTGCACTATCACTGTATCTTATCTGAGTACATTGGAAATTGTATATACTGGTATTAGAACTAGGAAAGTGAAAGGGAATACCAAAACCGAAAGACACAGGATAAAAAGACAAACGACTACAAAAGCAATACTTGCAAAACTGTTTAGTGTAAATCAACTGAACAACTCATAGGGGGAGAGGGAAAGGGGGAGGGGGAGGGGGGAATGAGGGAGGAGGTAAAAAACAGTACAAGAAATGTACCCAATGCCTAACATATGAAACTGTAACCTCTCTGTACATCACTTTGACAATAAATAAGAAAGAAAGACTATTAGTGGAACATCTTGAAATTTCTTTTTCAGAGCGAATGGATTGTGAAATACAGTGCGAGTGTGTACACAGCACAAGGAAGCTCGGCGGAGCAGCTGATCACTACAGAAGTGGGGGACAGGAAAGAGAACAACAGAATGATTACCAGCAACACATCACACATGCATGTCTCAAATGCCACAGAGAAGCTGCTTGGTATAATTAAAAAATAATAGGGAAGCAAAATAAGCTCAAATGGAGTTGGGGATCCAATTGGGAAAGGGGATGGTTAACAAAAGGGTCCTGATAGTGTAATCACAGGTATGAAACTGGAACGATGAAACTTGCTGGAACTGTAAGAAGAAGGCGTAGGAGAGGGGAGACTGGCAGAGGGGTAAGGATGATGGGACACGTCTTTTTCACGTATGCAAGTGTCACGAGGAAACCACCCTTGCACAGCTAACACAGGACGAAGAGCCAGGCCCTGGAGCTCACCTGCATCATGACCTTCAAGCGATCCAGAGGAGCAGTGCTTGTTCGAGAGACAGCCCCAGCGATGCCTCCGGCCAGCAGCTGCCGCCACCACTGCCCAGACTTCTTCTCCTCTTCTGTGAACTCGTCAGGAATCGTTAAGCTGTCCCCTATGTCAATCCCCTGTGCACATGCAAGAAAAAGATAACCTTACTCTTCAACTGAACAGAGAGCATCCAATGAGAGGCTTCTGTTGTGAGTTCTAGAGAACCATGTGTTATTTTAGTTAAGATGACCTATATGACTCATGACTTACAACAAGCCAATATGAGCACTTAGATGATTATAGTCTATTCACACTAAACATAATGCAGTATCAGAGTTCACAGGAAATGAAAAAATTACCAATTTGCTAATAATTAATTTAATGACCAATTTTACCAAATCAATCATTAATTACCAAATTTGCCAAACCAATAACATTCACTAAATTACCAATTTTTACTAAAGCAATTATTACCAGTTTTACCAAATCAGTCATTACTATATTCAATTAATTTAATTTCCAATTTTTATCTTATCAATAATAATCAATTTTACCAAATCAATCATTAAAACATTCTTTCTTTACAGCTGGGTGACTCTTGTTTGTTTAAGTTATAATAAAAGAACAATATCTCATCAAATATCGTGAATCCCTTCTAGTGATACTTTCTATAATGCTAGAAAAGCATTAGTGATGACAATTTTTAAGAAATTAAGCCAGGCACCAATGGCTCACACCTATAATCCTAGCTACTCAGGAGGCTGAGATCTGAGGATCACAGTTTGAAGCCATTCCAGGCAAGAAAGTCCATGAGACTCTTATCTCCAATAAGGTACTCAGAAAAAGCTGGAAGTAGCACTGTGGCTCAAGTGGTAGAGCACTAACCCTGAGCACCAAGAGGCTCACAGACAGTGCCCAGGCCCAGAGTTCAAGCTCCAGGACCAGCAAAAAAACGTTTTGTCAGTTCCTCAAAAGTGTACCTACATCTGATAGAAACCATGGCATATTATAAAATCAAACAAAAATTGTATATGCTACTATCCCTAAGCTAAGTTTCTACAGTGACTCTCTATAAATAGTTATACACATCTGGCTCATTACTTAAAGCAGGCAATTGATGGTAGTTAAAATTTAGCTAGGAGGAAGATATAATTTGAAATGATCATTCATCATACTTGTGCTAAACTGCTACAGATCTCAAGGAAGAAACAAAATTCTACAATCATGTTCTTATAACATAATGGTCCAAGTCCTTTTGGCATCAAAGATTGCATAGGCAAGTGTGTAAGGGTGAGGGGGTGTGCCGTGGAAATGACCTTTCCCTTCTTTCATTTTACGGTCAGGAATAAGTAATACTGCATACAAGTACAAAACATGTCCAACTGATCTGCTCGTGTATAATTATTTTATTTTATACTCACAGTTGAACGGATATTAATCACCAACAATTTTCATAGTGTTTAGTCATTGCTGCTAACAGCAGTGTATGAACTCTAGGCTCCATTTAGCTTGCTGAAATCCATGACTGACTATAGAAGAGAAGCCCATTCTCTTTCTCCAGTGGCCCCCAGAGGAGATGGCACAGGGAATTTCATTTCAATACCACCTTCTTTCAGCAGAACACTGATAAACCTTAATCAAAATGTAAAAGCTTTGTGGACTACCAACTGATGTGAAATGCTGCACAAATGAGCCAAAACTATTGCATAACCTTCGGTGAGTTCATCAAATATCCTCACTGCCTGTGGCAGAGGTAAATGTAGGAGCCCGTCTAAACAAGCCGAAGTTCCGAATGGGACCACATCAAGAACGGGCGAGCTAAGCCCTCACCAGTCACGAGTGCTGATGTGGGCAAATGTGCCTCCTAGACTTCTTCATGGCAGCAAATGTGTACGTAGATGCCAACTAAAGCTGCACAGCTTATGGAAGATGGCGGGACTTTAAAGATACTCTGCATGTTCGTCTACTACATTTCTCCCAGGTTTGAGCACCGTGGCTCAAGTGTGCACAGGGTTCCTGGGTGGTAATCCTGCAAATGACATGCAGTTCCAAAGAAACAGAATTACACAAAGCACACTCACTGTAGAATGCTTCCAGAAACGAATAATTTCCTGGATGTCTGAAGCAGGATTGAATAAGAAGTAGTCCCTCCATTCATTCCAATCCACCGTCATGGTCCCGTCGGCATCAATGCTGAAAGAATTTTTAAGCTGACATCGTTGGCCATCTTACACAAGAACAATTTCTTTTTCCAATGTAATACACTTATTAAAAATTTAAACCCCATCATAATAGGCTATCAGAAGTAGCAGCAGGCATTTCACAGTCCTGCAAGGTAGGTTTATCTACCTTGATAAAAACAGACCACAACATTATAGCGAGAACTCACTGAAGACTGCCAAAGGCACCCTGTCATGAGCCACAAAACACAAAAGCTAGACAATTAAATCCTGGAAAGTAGTTGTAAATGCATTGGGATCCATGTTTTCTTGTACTGGCTCAGGAAGTTTTGTTAATGTTGTTGTTGTTGTTTATTCTGTTGTGACATTTGGATGCAATTTTGAAATATACTCAAAAATGCTAGAAATTTGCTTTTCCAGCTAGCACCAAGCTAAAAAAAAAAGCAGTGGTTGTAAGAAATCAAACTCTTATTGGGTAGGCCTGCTTAAGAAATCCTGGAAATAAAGGACATCCAAGTTGGAAAGAGTGAAATTATGTTTGGTTTTTTTGTTTTGTTTGTTTTTGCCAGTCCTGGGCCTTGGACTCTGGGCCTGAACACTGTCCCTGGCTTCCTTTTGCTCAAGGCTAGCACTCTGCCACTTGAGCCACAGCGCCACTTCTGGCAGTTTTCCATATATGTGGTACTGGGGAATTGAACCCAGGGCTTCATATATATGAGGCAAGCTCTCTTGCCACTAGGCCATATTCCCAGCCCAAAAAGAGTGAAATTACATTGTCGCTGTTTGTAGATGGCACCATCTTATGTATACATATACACAAATTATCCAAAGAATGCAGAAAAGATTCAGTGTACCAAAATCAGTATATAAAAATGAGTAGCACTGCTATATTACAATAGAGAACATTTTCGGGCTGGGAATATGGCCTAGTGGTAAAGTGCTCACCTCGTATACATGAAGCCCTGGGTTCGATTCCTCAGCACCACATATATAGAAAAAAGCTGGAAGTGGCGCTGTGGCTCAAGTGGTAGAGTGCTAGCCCTGAGCAAAAAGAAGCCAGGGACAGTGCTCAGGCCCTGAATTCAAGCCCCAGGACTGGCAAAAAAAAACAAAATGAAAACAGTAGAGAAAATTTTGAAAAGAAATCAATACAATAGCTAAAAAATGTCAAAGTATTTGTTTAATCAAAGTTATAAACAATCTCCAGTGAAAACTATAAAACATTGGCGAGTAATATGGAAGACAACAGAAAAATCATCATGCCATCTCATGTTCATGGATACAAAGGATCAATGTTATTAACTACATGCTTTAAAAAAAAAAAGAAGAAGAAGAAGAAAAGAAACCCTGGTACCTCATTTTCACCTTTAAAATTAACATGTTATAATCTTAAATATCTACCACAAACTTTTTGCTTGTCTTACAACTATATTGAAAATAGAGTCCATCTGTGCTGGGGTTTTTGTTGTTTTTTTCCCCCTAAGAACAATTCAGAATCATGCCAGACTTTTGATTGGCTTATTCACTGCTGTAATTTTATGGGCAGGCTGCAGAAAGATGACAGTCAAATGAAATGTAATTTGGAAATATTTATGATGCTTTCTAGCACCAGTTTACATTCTGATCTGCATAAATGAAATTATATTTACACTTTCACTTGTTCCAATGCACAGAACTTGACAATCCATATCTACAGGGGAAGCCAGGTCACTACTTACTTTTACACGTTTTTGTTTTTGTTTTTTGCTTTTGTTTTTGCCAGTCCTGGGCCTTGGACTCAGGGCCTGAGCATTGTCCCTGGCTTCTTTTTGCTCAAGGCTAGCACTCTGCCACTTGAGTCACAGCGCCACTTCTGGCCATTTTCTGTATATGTGGTGCTGAGGAATCGAACCCAGGGCTTCATGTATCCGAGGCAAGCACTCAACTACTAGGCCGTATTCCCAGCCCCACAAGTTTATTTTTTGTTTTCAACACCTGTAGCTTTATTTGAATCACTATTTTCTATTTCATTGCAATTGTTTCTTATCCAACCTCATCCCCATGTGTGTGCTGGCACTTGGGCTGGTTTTGTTTACTGCTGTAACTGGTGTGTAGAATAGTGCCTGGAAGAGAAGTTCAATGCCACCCTAGTCATAAAGTTTGTGAGACCATTTCTCAACAAATAAAAGCTGGGCATGGTGGTCGATGCCTTTCGTCCCAATCAGATGCTTTCATAGGAGGATCATGGTACGGGCTAACCCCGACACAGACAAGAGAACCTAGTTAAAACTTAACCAAAGTAAAAAGGGCATGCAGCTTAGCGGTAGATGCCTGACAATCACTCATGAGACCCTGGGCTCGACTTGCTGGTAACACAGCAACAAAAAACTAAAATTAAAATAATAAAAGGGGGGCATAAGTGACGGAGCACCCAAGTAGCAAATGTGAGGCTCTAAGTTCAATCTCCAATACCGTCAAATAAATGGAGTGAAGGAAGGAGGCCAGGCCCCAGTAGCACACACCTGTCACCCCTAGCTACTTGGGAGGATCGAAAGTCAAGGTCAGCCTGGGCTGACCTTGTGAGGCACTGTCTCAAGCAATGAGCTGGATGCAGAAATGTGCACTTGTCATCCCGAGCTCAGAAGGATCCCAGTTCCAGGCCAGCCTGGGCAGGAAGGGCCACAAGATTTCACCCAAACAGAAGAAGCTGGTCTTAGTGGCATGTCCCTGCCATCGCAGCTATGACAAGAAGCATGAAACAAGTAGATCACAAGCCAGGCCTAGGCCTAGGCCTAGGCAAAGAGCAAGGCCCCATCTCAAAAATGACCCATGCAAAAAGGGCTGGAAGCATGGCTCAACTGGACAATGCCCGTCTAGCAAACACAAGGCCTTAGTTCAAACTCCAGTACCAATGAATAAGAAAAAATAGTACTGCTCAGTATCACCAGGGCTGGGGGGGGGGGGGAAGTAGGTGGTAATAAAGTATTTTAAAGTGTCTGTACTTCAGAGGGTATGACCCCATCTGGTGAAATAACAGATTAAATCTGTAAATATCGGACTACACAGCTGAACTGTTCTGAGAATTAAAATCAGTATTTCTCTGGTCACCAGGAGACCTTTGGAATTTTCCCTCCTCTGGCCATGTGAGGGTTAAATCACCTAAACAATCTGCTAGACAATTTATCTGGGGGAAATATGAGTTTTGTGTAGAAAGCAAGAGGAGAAGGAGAAGCTAAGTCCTTGTCACCTTGTGTCTGACTGTCACAGCTTCTGCTGTCTCCCTGTCTGGGCTCCGCCTCCCGTCCGTGAACACAGGGAAAAAGGAAAGCCAAACAGTGGCCACTGAGAACAACGAACAGTGTAGTGTAGAAAAAATGCTTTAAAGCCACACTTCACAAATGCAGCTCTCTAATGCAGGATATTAAAGTGAGAATTGAAAATAATCATCAAGACAGGGGCTGGGAATATGGCCTAGTGGCAAGAGTGCTTGCCTCGTATACATGAGGCCCTGGGTTCGATTCCTCAGCACCACATATACAGAAAATGGCCAGAAGTGGCGCTGTGGCTCAAGTGGCAGAGTGCTAGCCTTGAGCAAAAAAGAAGCCAGGGACAGTGCTCAGGCCCTGAGTTGACAGCCCAGGACTGGCCAAAAACAAAACAAAACAAAATAACAAAAAAAATAATCATCAAGACAGCTAACATCTATAATCTACCTACTCAAGAGGCTGAGATCTGAGGATCACAGTTCAAAGCCAGTTCATGCAGGAAAGTCTGTGAAACTCTTTATCTTCAATCAACCACCAATAAAAGCTGAAAGTAGAATATTGGCTCAAGTGGTAGAGCACCAGAACCCAGGCCTTGAGTTCAAGTCCCAGTACAAGCACAATATAACAACAACAGCAACAACAATAATAATAAACAGAACAAAGAGCTTACCTTTCTAGAATCAATTGTGCTTGTTTTTCAGAAATATTTAGACCCAGGGTCTTGAGAGACTGGACAACTTCTGAAGCCTCAATTTTTCCTTTAAAAAAATGAAAATAGCAGAAGCTCAAGACTCAGAGTAAATGAATATCTCGGAAATTGAATTTTCAAATCTTCTATTCAGGAGAAAGCTTTACAATTATGATTAAGGCAAGATGTGTTTAGGTACATATAGATCACCTTAAATCCATATTACCACATCAATACTCAAACTCTGAGCAAGTAAACATGAACACTGAACATGTATACACATATCACTTGATTCAGTAATCACTGACAATCATATAGATAAAACCTGACATTCCTCTGAAGATCCCAGAGCTCCAGTGGCCTTACTCAGGGATGAAATTAAGAAGGAGCAGCCCCCAAGTCTCAGGTAGGTAGAGCACCAGTCATGAACAAGAAAGCCAAGCAGGAGCACAAGAGCCTGGGTTTAAGCCCCAGTACCTGAGTTCAAGTCCTAGTACCAGCACCAAAGCAAAATAAAATAGGCACAAAGAAGAGAGTTAAGTGAAAATGATTCTGTTTACGTGTGCTATATATGTATAATTAAATGCATCATTGTCTTTTAGCTACTCAGGAAGCTGAGATCTGAAGATAATGGTTCAAAGCCAGGCCAAGCAGAAAGGTCTCTGAGACTCTTATTTCCAATTAACTCCAAAAAAAAATAAAAACCTGAAAGTGGAGCTGTGGCTCAAGTGGTGGAATATCAGCCTTGAGGGGGGAAATGAAAAGCTCAGGGATAGTGCCCAGGCCCTGAGTTCAAGTCCCAGGACTGGCACACACACCCCCCAATTCATCTTGGTTAGAATTTTCTGTGAAGAACATGGATGTGTGGACAGCGTGCGTCCCTGGCCACTAATCATCTGGCAGTTGATCCTGAGGAAATTCCCTCTCTCCACTTTGGCTTTCCTACCAGTTTACCAAAAATGTCACCACTGCAACTGAAGAGCGCCCAAGTTAGACAATAGGGGTATGGTCAAGGCTGTATGGCCATAGTCACTCAGATTTAAGAGGGGGGGGTAGGGGGTTGGTACTACTGGACTTGAACTCAGGGCCTTGCTTTTGTTAGGCAAGTGCTCTACAGCTTGAGCCAGGCCTTCCACTTGAGAGTCCAAGCTAGACTGAACATTTGCAGAAAGGAAGGCAAGGTGATTGTAAGATCTGAATTATGCCTGAAGATTAGAGAAAGACTAGGATGGAGACAGGCATAAAGGTTGATTAGAAGACACGAGGCTCCAAAGAGCTATCTTTCAGCACAAGCTCAGCTCTTCCTGGTTCAGAGTCACAGGTTTGAACCAAAATCATAGCTAATTCCAAATTAGTTGAATGGACTTGGCTTATAGGAATTTGCTTTGAATTTAGCTTTAGTATAAATCAGGGGCTGTCAAACTATAAGTCTCAAGCAAAATAAGGCCTGTTGACTGTCTTTCTAAATAAAGTTTTATTGGCACACAGCCAAGCCTACTGGTTTACATATTGTCCATGACTAAGTAACTAAAGTTTAAGACCACCAGGCCCATCATGCTAAAAATATTTATGCCTAAACTTGTATGTGACATTTGCCACTACGATTTTCTCTCAACCCATTTGCTCAACCTCTCTATTGAACAGCAAGTCTGCGAATGCATGACCCTGACTCTTCATAGGAGTGAGAAGTGTGGGATATAACCTTGGCAGATTTCCTCTTTCACTGATGGTTGCTGGAGGCGGGAAGCTCATGGTGCCTCCCTTTCTCCTACCATGGCCTTTGTGTTATGCCCTACATGACTGGCACTCTAGACCTCTCCTCTAAAGAGAGGATAGAACACCAAGCAGAAAGTACATAGCTAAATGCCACACGCTACATGCTATCTATTTTTTCCTTTTCTTTCTTTCTGAGCCTAGCGCTCTACCACTTGAACCACCACATCACTTCCGGTCTCAGGAGCTTCTCTGCCTGGGCTGGCTTCAAACCACAACCCTCTGACCTCAGCCTCCTCAGTAGCTAGGATTACAGGCACAAGCCACGGGCACCTGGCTCCTTCTTAAGCTTAACAAAATATATATTAAATATAAGATAATCTCAAAGTTTTTTTAATCTTAGAATATACAATCTCCATGCCTATATATGAATAGAAACAACTCTCTCTTACAGAAAAGGCAAGCATGTCTTGTTATTATTAATGTTATTGTTGCTGTTGCTGCTGCTGCTGCTGTATTTGGGCTTGAACTCGGGCCTCCAGCTTGCTAGGCAAGGACTCTCCACTTGAGCCATGCCTCTAGACCTTTTTACTTTAGTTGTTTTTCAGATAGAATCTCAAGTTTTTACCCAGGGGGTCAATCTCTGACTACTATCCTCCTATCTGTAAACTCCTGTGTAGCTGGGATTTGAAGTGTAGACCATTGTTGGGTGAGATGTGAGTTTCACAGCTTTTCCTGGGCTGGCTTCAATTTGTCATCCTTTCAATCTCTGATTCCCAAGTAGCTGAGATTATAGGCATGAACAACTACACCCAGCCTATGTTTGTTTTGTTGTTTTTTTAACACTTGGCTTTAAGTCAAATCAGCATAGTGCTCTATAGTTAACATCTTATGTCCATTTTTAATTCAGTAGACCATGATACCTAAAGGTTTTCTTCATTAAAATATGAACTATACAGAAAAATCAGATTATTAAAATCAATAGTTACATCTTTAAAAAGAACAAATATGCATCCATTTGGACTCTCAAAAGTGCAAAAATTTTTCTTCACAGCTGGTAAGAAACAAAAAAGTGAAAAAGACATACCATCATTATTTCTGTCCAAAGTCTTAAAAGCCAATTTCATTTTTTTCTCATGTTCTTTAAGGTACTTCGAAAATTCTTCAAAATCCAGCTTCCCATCTTTGTTGGTATCTCCAGTATCAAAAATTTTCTACAAATGAATAAAAAAAATAGAAACAATTTTATTGTTGACATGAGCCAAAGTGCTAGATTATCTAAATACATCAATGTGATTGTGTGTGAATGTATACACATGCACACACATACACAAACACACATGGCCAAAAATTCCATTGCAGACAGCACAAACTTGAAATAAAAGTAAGTATCACACTGCAACATTTCTAAACCTTTATGCTAAACTTGATAGGAAACTGATGTATTTACTTTGGCAAAACACAGCAGTGGAGTGTGTGTGTGTGTGTTTGGTGTATGTGTGTGCGCGTTTGGTGTGTGTGTGTTTGGTGTGTGCACGTGTGTTTGGTGTGCATGCATTTGGTGTGTGTGTGTATGTTTGGTGTGCATGCGTGTGTGTCTGTGTGTGCTAATTCCTGGGGCTTAAACGTATGGCCCAGGCACTGTTACAGCTCCACTTCCAGCTTGCGCTTAACTGAATCTCATAGACTTTCCTTCCCCGGGCTGGCTTTGAAGCATGATCTTCAGGTCTCAGCCTCCTGAATCTCTAGGATCCCAGGCGTAACCTACCAGTGCTTGACTCTACAATACTTTTTTGGAAGAAGTAAAGCAATTTTCCAGAGAAGTGAAAAAGTGACAATATTTCTCAACCCATTTGATGAGGCACATCTACCCTTCGTACCATCTCTTCAAAAAGAAAACTGTTAGCAATGTCACTTACAATACACATACAAAACTCCTAAATTAAAGGATAGTAGATCAAATATCATAATATATAAAATTACATGTAATATTTATGTATTTTGTATGGGGGAAAATAAATGAGATAAGAACATTCCACATATTCAGTAGTGCTGGAGTAGGTTAACATTTTTTAATCTTGTAATTTACTGCATAAGCAGAGAAAGTTATATGATCATCTTAATGAACATGTGATGAACTCAACATCTTGATTAAGAACTCTTGGAAGTGCACATCTGTGATCTCAGCTACTCAGGAAGCAGAGATTGGGGGATCTGGATTTGAGGCCAGCCAGAAAAATATTCCATGACCTCACCTCAACCAATCAAGCTGGGCATAGGGGGAGGGGAGGGATTGTGAGAACGTGTTCAAAAAGTAAAGCCAAAGGGACTTTAGTTACCTTTTCTCAAGTGATAGTGCCCTGCTCGGCAAGCATTTAGCAACTCCCATCCAAAGAGAAAAAAAAAAAAACCCTTAGCAACTTCCCTCATCGGATAGTGGGGACCTACAAAAATAGTCCAGCCTTTTTCTGTCTAAGCTAGTTTCTTTACTAGTATATCCTAAAGATGCTTGATTAAAATACTACTGATTACTAATGGCAGTTTTTAGAAAATAGTTATTTTTCAGTTCCTTTTTCAACTAAGAATGAAAACAGTAGTCATTAGGAAATCATTTCCTAATTACTCAACTGAGATTTGCATAATTCAGGAGAAAATGTCCAAGTATTCTGAAGCCCCATCTCTATCTCCAACTCTGTGTTCTTGTTCCATGTATGTATGTATCAATAAATAGTTGCCATTTGGGACAATGTGTCTTTTACCCTGTCTTTGCAAATCTCAGAAAAGAAACAATGTCCAGGAGGAAGTAACCAACAGTACAAGAAATGTATCCAATGCCTAATGTATGAAACTGTAACCTCTCTGTACATCAGTTTGACTTTAAAAAAATAAAAATTAAAATAAAAAATAAAAAGAAACTGTCCAGGCATGGTGGCTCAGAAGCCTGAGAATGAGAGAATGGCAGCTCAAAGCCAGCCCAGGAAGGGAAGTGCAGGAAATTCTTATCTCCTATCACCCACCAAAAGACCAGAAGTACAAGCGTGGCTCAAATGGAAGAGCGTTCGCCTTGGTCAAATAAGCTAAAGGATAGTGCTCAGGCCCTGACTTCACATCCCAGTGCCAGCACCAAGAAGAAGAAGAAGAAGAAAAAAAAGCCCACAGGAATGAAACCACCATGCACTGTAACTTTCTATTACACGGAATCCACTGGATTCTCAGTCTCTATGAATGATCCTCCTCCCAGACACCTAGAGGCGCAGGCGAGGCGGCTTCACTCAGAGCTTCTTGGAGACGTGGCTGTCATCTGATCATCTGAAGGAAAAAGCCAACGCCTCCTCTGGGGCGCAGGATGCCTGGGGTTGGGAGGGAGTCCATCCCCGCCCCCCCCCCCCCGCCCCCTCAGCTTGATGTGTAAACCCTCACCAGCCATCACGAGCCACAAAACGTTTTCCCACTCCGTCTTTTACCAAAAGAAAAGAGAAAAGCTTTGCAAAGAGGCGCCTGTTGGGACGGGACCTCTCCCCGCGCGCAGGACGGCGCTCAGGGCACCATCAGGCTGTCTCGGCGTGGGAGCGAGGGCAGTCGTAACGCACAGGTGTGGCTGGCACGCGTGGATCTGAGCAGGCGGGGGGGGGTGGCTTCCACACCTGGGGGACCCGGAGGACTCGGGGCCCCCGCACAGCCCACCGCGTGGAGTCCCCCGCTGTGCGCAGGCGGGGGGAGGGGGGGTGGCATCCACACCTGGGGGACCTGGAGGACTCGGGGCCCCGCACAGCCCACCGCGTGGAGTCCCCCGCTGTGCGCAGGCTCCACGCCCGCCCGGTGGCTGCGGACACACGCAGGGAGGGGCGCTCCGGGCCCGGTCACCCCCAAGGCCCCAGCCCCGGGGGGGGTGGGGGGGGAAAGCCTACCTCCTCCTCCTCCGGGGACTGCTCGACCCCCAAGTCCTCCAGCCCTTCCTGAAACTCAAAGACGTCCAGGAACCCGTTCTCATCATAGTCCAGGTACCAGAAGAGGTCTCCGTAGATGGCGTCCATCCGCGCCCTGCCCCGCCCGGGGGGGCCCACGCCCAGCAGAACCAGGAGGAGGAGGCCGCCGTCACCTCGGCCAGCAGCTGCTGGGGCAGCCGGGCCGGGCCGGGGTCGGGTTCACCCCCAACGGCTCCCGGAGCAGCTGGGGCGCGCGCCCCCCGGCGCGGCCCTGCGCGGGGGAAGACGCGGCTCGCCTGGCCCCTGGAAGCTTCCAGACAGCCCCCAGCACCCCCCAGCTGGTTTCGGGGGGCAGGTGCACAGAAGAGGAAATAACCACTTTGATGGGACTGATTTTCCTCAATGGGATATTCTTTCCTCGTTTATACTGGCTATTGGAAGTCAGAAGGGAATTTAATTGTGGCATCCTCCCTTAGCTCTGGCTCTGGCTCCAGCTATGTTCAGTGCTGAGCAGCGGAAGGACCTTCACCGGTGTTTGAATTCCTCACACTTTCCGTGGGTTGATCACAGCTGACCACAGGGCACGCTGTAACATTGCCTCAGGGAAGCTGAGTGAAGGCAGACACCTAACGCTGCTTCGCAAAATGCACTGGGGCCTCTTCGTAAATACATTCTCCCCCAAAAATAGGATTCTGAGGTCCACAAGGAACAGGCCTCCCTTTCCACTGCAGAGAACGCAGACAGTGAGTGGCAAAGAGTCACAGACAACATGGTCAGGCAGAGAATAAGCTTCTGTGGGAGACACCTATGGGGGCAGGAAAGGCAGACACAGGGCCGGGATAATAAGGAAAACAGACAAATGGTCTTTTTCAGAATTGAGAGGAGACAGCAAACTACAAGATTGATAGCTCATTGCATAAGCACCATTTTTGTTGAGTAGCTTTGTCCATTTTTTGAGATTACCCTATTAATTATTTGCTTGTTAGTTTTCATTCCATCACTTCAACTAAGACAGATAAACTATATGAGGCTATAAAGTATAAACTATAAAGCCCTATATAACCTATATAGCACTATAAACTACTATAGGGCTAGGCACCATAGCTCATGCCTGTAATCCTAGCTAAGCGAGAGGATGACATGTGAAGGCTTGCAGTTCACATCGGCATGGGCAGAAAAGTCAGATTCCATCTCAAAACAGCTAGGTTGGAGGCATGGCTCCAGTAGTGGAGTAGCAACTGAACAAGCAAGTCAAGTGAACTGGAGGCCTTGAGTTCAAATCCCATTACTTACAAAAGAAGGGAGGGAGGGAGGGAGGGAGGGAGGGAAGGAAGGAAGGAAGGAAGGAAGGAAGGAAGGAAGGAAGGAAGGAAGGAAGGAAGGAAGGAAGGAAGGAAGGAAGGAAGGAAGGAAGGAAATTAACAAATGAGCTCCCCATAGAATACAGTGATGGACCCTTTGGACTTCATTTGCCACTATACCCTCAGTTTATTGAACACTGTCCAACACTGCTCAAAAACATTAAATGAATTCAATATTTGCACTAGGTTATGAGTTCTTAACCATTCTAGTTTATGTCTGAAGTGCCCAAGAATTAAATCACTTTTCCAAGGCCACAAATCTAGCAAGCAGTAAAAATGTTTGGAGTCTGATCTAACATTTCCATAGCCTATGACCTAACTGTCATATGTTAGGATCGGTGAACAGTTATTAGACTCAGTGATCCACTGTTCACAATGAAGCTTCAAATCAGTCAACAAGGATTGTTTCATAAATCTCATCAGTGGTCTCCATTTCAGCCTTCAAAAGATAAGACTTTGAACTCAGTAAGAAGAAGTTAAAGATGACTTTATAGAACATTGTTGCAAAATATTGTCTTGTGTTACTTATTTCCAACTATCATAACTAGAATATTGATTTTAAAAAAAAACAACTCTGACTGGGTTAGGGCAAAATTATAAGTGAAGAGATGGCTTAAACAGTGGTGATAATTTATCAAACAGAATAAAATAAATAGCAGGCAAAGAAAAGAAAATGCACAAAGGCACATGGCCATGGCCCAATCAGAGAATATAGAATGTTACAGGGTTGGGAAGGTGACTAAAAAGGTTGCAAATGCTACCAGGATGGGCAGGGAAAATTTTTTACCTCTTTAAGGAATTTGTCCACTGTTCATTTCCTAGGGCTTGAACTCTAAGCCTCGGCTCTGTCCCTGAGCCTCTTTGTGCTCTGGGCTAGCGCTCTACCACTTGAGCCATAGAACCACTGCTGGCTTTTTCTGAGTAGTTTATTAGGGATAAGAGTCTCACAGACTTTCCTACCTGGGCTGGCTTTAAATTGTAATCATCGGATCTCAGCCGCCTAAGTAGCTAGGATGACAGGTGAGAGCCACTGTCACCCAACATATTCTTTTTCTTATACCATAGTGTCTCCTGCTGATTCCTAAAAAATGCAACTCCACCACTTTCCTATCATGTTTAGCATTGTGCCAGGCAACTGCAATAATGATAAAACAAATCCTCTTTACTAAAAAAGGAAACATGCCATGGAGGAAAATCATGGAAAGAATTTCATTCAAAGCAATAAATATTTGCTATGCTGTCTCCTCCATGTCATTCTACTCTATGTATGGCTATAAAACATCCAATGTCTCTTCTTTAGACAGAGAATTAAAACTTGTTAAACACAGGATAGGAAGGGCTCTGAGATCAGGTTACCCAATCCAATCCATCCTCTGACAGTCTCCCAGGTGTTTATCAACTAGTACACATGACGCTATGTGTTCAAGGACGGTTCTGCATCAGCTCCCAGACTCCGTCACTTGCACTTCTGTGAGAAGCTCTTTCTGGGAGCTAGGAAATACATGTGCATGCTAAGAATGAGAAATATAAAGCCCAAGTAGGCTCAAATTTGACTGGGATTCTACAGCCATTATGTACCAAATATGAAACCCTGCACAGACTACTTCCCCTCCTGCTCTTGGCAATTATTTTAGTCCATTTGGACTATTATAACCACACACTGGCCTCAACAAGAACTTTTGTTCACCCCAAGTCTAGAAGCTAAGGTCCTAAAGCAAGGCGCAGTCAGATTCCGAGCATGGTGAAGTAGTCACCACCACCTGCCTAAGCATCTCACTGCTGACGGCCTTCCTGCTGTCCCTGCAGAGAGGCGGTGAAATGTGCCTGGATCTCTTTATAAACCCCGTTCATGAGGACTGCACAAAGCACTGCCTAGGGAAACTAGGCTGCTTCCAGCCCATGTCTAGATTTGGAGAACTTCAGCTGCTAGGCCATTTCTACCCAATACAGGACCCTCCTGGGAATAACAGCTGGCCAAGTCCCTACTAAGCCTAGTCTAGACCTTCTCAGAACTTCTCTGTTGTCTGAAACTCTTCCCATACAATCCTTAAGGAGGAAAAGATGGCATCTGGTTAACTGAAGGGTCAAGTGAGTATGTAGGTATAAAACAAAGACAAGTAGTTACATTACAGCAGCATGAGAAGTTGCTTTAAGAAGTAGCAGCACAGGAAAAGCTTTAGTGCTAGGAGTCATTCATTGTGTACGGGAGTGAAAGGGCCTGAGGAGAGACTACATATAGACTTATGGAACAGTGGCATATGGCCTGTCTAATACATAGTAAATAATGTGCAGGTATTGGCCTAAGACCAAGAAATTTACTGGTTATATCACATACCATATGCCTTAATACACATTCCATTACTATTTCTGCTCAGGAGGCTCAGATCTGAAGATTGTGGTTCAGAAGCTACCTTGGACAGGAAAGCCCATGAGATTCTTATCTCCAAATAACCAACAGAAAGACAGAAGGGAGGGTGTGCCTCAAATGGTAGAGTGCCAGTCTTGATTGAAAAGGCTAAGGAGTAGTGCCCAGGTCCTGAGTTTACTGGCACATGCACACGCATACACACATGCTTTCTCTTTCTCTCTCTCTCTCTCACACACACACACACAGAAATAGAAGTTTACTTGGCTCATAATTCCAAAGGCTGAGGAATCCAACACCATGTTGCTTTGTCCGCTCAGCAGCTGCCGAGGGCCTGCCGTTGCACTGTGGCATGGTGGAGGACATCATGGGTAGATACAGTAAGCGTCCTAGCCTGGGCCTCTCTTCTTCTCTAACAGTGCCACAGATGCTCGTGACCTGGCTTACTCCTTTACTCTCCAAAGGCTCCCCCTCCAAAAAACCAGTCACCTAGGAAATTGGAGATTATTAAGCTTCCAACACAAAATCTTTTTGGATGGACACATTCAAAACTGCCTCCAAGAACAGGGAAATGGGGGCTGGGGATTTGGCTGAGTGGAAGAGCACTTGTCTGGCCAAGTGCAAGGCCGAGTTCAGTCCTTAGCTCTGGGGGCGGGGGGGGGGGAGGGGGGGGAGGGCGGGGGGAATGGCCTAATGAAAGTACAGCAGAAGAACAACTAGGAGAGTGTATCTGACAACAGAAACAGAGGCCAAAGACACTTAGAAAACTACTCCACGTCAGCAGTAGAAATAACAGAATTGAGACCAAAGTTCAAAGCCAGCCCAGGCAGAGTGATAGCCTTGAGCAAAAAAAAAAAAAAAAAAAAAAAAGCTCAGGGACAGGGCCCAGGCCCCAAGTTCAAGTCCCACGACCCCACCCCCACCAAAAGGAATTCATTATAAAAACCAATGAGTCAACTCAAAGAATGTAGAAGGAAATACACAGAAAATAGGGCTGGAGGCATGGCTGGGGTAGGCAGGCACGTGCTTTGCATGGAACACTCAGAAAAGACACAAGTGAATTAAAGAAAATTTAAAGAGAGAATTCGCAAAAAGAGCCAAAAGCTAGTTCTTTTTAAATGCAATTAAAACAGACAAACCTGGGCTGGGAATATGGCCTAGTGGCAAGAGTGCTTGCCTCATATACAAGAGGCCCTGGGTTCGATTCCTCAGCACCACATATACAGAAAACGGCCAGAAGTGGCGCTGTGGCTCAAGTGGCAGAGTGCTAGCCTTGAGCAAAGAGAAGCCAGGGACAATGCTCAGGCCGAGTCCAAGGCCCAGGACTGGCCAAAAAAACAGACAAACCTATGTCAAGATTGGGAGGAATGAAACACAGAGTTTACCTATAGATGGAGATGTGTGTGTGTGTGTGTGTGTGTGTGTGTGTGTGTGTGTGTGTGTGTGGTTTCGAGCAAGATGGAGAAAGAAGTTGTAACTTCCTAACTCTGAGGAGGAAAGATGGACTGGAGCCATCTATCTATATATAGTGCCCAGAGGCCTGGCGGCACGGTTGCTGGCCCCCTGGTAACCCAATGGCTTTCTCTCCTGGGCAGGGCTGGCCCCTGTCTCCCTGCACTTGAGCAGGGTTGGAGAGGGTCCAAATGCTGCATCCCCACCCCATTCAGGGCGGGGGGTGGGGGGAGAACCTCAAGAGCGGATTACAGTGAGTCATGGGAGGTGAAGTTGTCCAGTGACTAGTGAGCCCCCCTCCCCGTCGGCGCAACCAGGTGGCCTTCGAGGGGAAAGTGTATCCTGAACAGATCGGGGCGCAGGGAAGCCCGGGCTTAAGCCAAGGGCTGAGGTGAGCGCCCGGGGTGCGCGGGACCGCCGCGTCGCCCTGCCCGCCCCGCCCGCCCCGACCGCCCTGCCCGCCCCGCGCCGGGGTCCCCGCGGGGTCCGGCGCTCGCGCTCCCCGGGGGCGCACGCACCTCCTCGGCGTCGCGGCCCAGGGGCAGGCCCATGCGGGCCAGGCCAGCCTGCAGCTCGCCGATGTCCACCACGCCGTCGCCATCGCGGTCCAGCGACTGGAAGAGGCTCTCGTAGCGCGAGGGCGCGTCCGCCTCCTGGCAGGCGGCGGCGGGCAGCGCGAGGCCACGCAGCCGGCGCGGCATGGTGGCCGAGGGGCGCGGGGAGCGCGGGGGCCGGGGCGGGGGGCCGGAGCGGGGGGCCGGGGCGGGGGCGGCCGGGCTCAGGCCGGGTGGGGCCCGCGGCTGCCAAACGAGGTTTCCTGCTGCGGAGCGAGCCGGGCGCGGGGAGTGGCCGCCCGCCGGGCGGCGCCCGCCCGGGCCGAGGGCGGCGCCGAGGGCGGGGAGGAGCCCGGGCCCGGGGAGGGCGGCGCCGAGGGCGGGGAGGAGCCCGGGCCCGGGGAGGGGAGGGGCGGCGCCGAGGGCGGGGAGGAGCCCGGGCCCGGGGAGGGGAGGGGCGGCGCCGAGGGCGGGGAGGGGCCCGGGCCCGGGGAGGGCGGCGCCGAGGGCGGGGAGGAGCCCGGGCCCCGGGGAGGGCGGCGCCGAGGGCGGGGAGGAGCCCGGGCCCGGGGAGGGGAGGGGCGGCGCCGAGGGCGGGGAGGAGCCCGGGCCCGGGGAGGGCGGCGCCGAGGGCGGGGAGGAGCCCGGGCCCGGGGAGGGGAGGGGCGGCGCCGAGGGCGGGGAGGAGCCCGGGCCCGGGGAGGGCGGCGCCGAGGGCGGGGAGGAGCCCGGGCCCGGGGAGGGGAGGGGCGGCGCCGAGGGCGGGGAGGAGCCCGGGCCCGGGGAGGGGGAGGGGCGGCGCCGAGGGCGGGGAGGGGCCCGGGCCCGGGGAGGGCGGCGCCGAGGGCGGGGAGGAGCCCGGGCCCCGGGGAGGGGCGGCGCCGAGGGCGGGGAGGAGCCCGGGCCCGGGGAGGGGAGGGGCGGCGCCGAGGGCGGGGAGGAGCCCGGGCCCGGGGAGGGCGGCGCCGAGGGCGGGGAGGAGCCCGGGCCCGGGGAGGGGAGGGGCGGCGCCGAGGGCGGGGAGGAGCCCGGGCCCCGGGGAGGGCGGCGCCGAGGGCGGGGAGGAGCCCGGGCCCCGGGGAGGGCGGCGCCGAGGGCGGGGAGGAGCCCGGGCCCGGGGAGGGCGGCGCCGAGGGCGGGGAGGAGCCCGGGCCCGGGGAGGGGAGGGGCGGCGCCGAGGGCGGGGAGGAGCCCGGGCCCCGGGGAGGGCGGCGCCGAGGGCGGGGAGGAGCCCGGGCCCCGGGACCGCGGTGGAGGCTCCGAGGGCGGGGAGGAGCCCGGGCCCCGGGGAGGGCGGCGCCGAGGGCGGGGAGGAGCCCGGGCCCCGGGGAGGGCGGCGCCGAGGGCGGGGAGGAGCCCGGGCCCCGGGACCGCGGTGGAGGCGCCGAGGGCGGGGAGGAGCCCGGGCTCGGGGAGGGGCGGCGCGGGGAGGAGCCCGGGCCCCGGGACCGCGGTGGAGGCGCCGAGGGCGGGGAGGAGCCCGGGCCCGGGGAGGGGAGGGGCGGCGCCGAGGGCGGGGAGGAGCCCGGGCCCGGGGAGGGGCGGCGCCGAGGGCGGGGAGGAGCCCGGGCCCGGGGAGGGGAGGGGCGGCGCCGAGGGCGGGGAGGAGCCCGGGCCCCGGGGAGGGCGGCGCCGAGGGCGGGGAGGAGCCCGGGCCCGGGGAGGGCGGCGCCGAGGGCGGGGAGGAGCCCGGGCCCGGGGAGGGGAGGGGCGGCGCCGAGGGCGGGGAGGAGCCCGGGCCCCGGGGAGGGCGGCGCCGAGGGCGGGGAGGAGCCCGGGCCCCGGGACCGCGGTGGAGGCTCCGAGGGCGGGGAGGAGCCCGGGCCCCGGGACCGCGGTGGAGGCTCCGAGGGCGGGGAGGAGCCCGGGCCCCGGGACCGCGGTGGAGGCTCCGAGGGCGGGGAGGAGCCCGGGCCCCGGGACCGCGGTGGAGGCTCCGAGGGCGGGGAGGGGCCCGGGCCCCGGGACCGCGGTGGAGGCGCGGCGCGGCTGCTCAGCTTGCAAAACACCGCCGGTCCGGGTCTTCACCGCCATATACTCCCAGCTCAAATGCAGCCGCGTGGCGGAGGCCGCCTCACTCACGTGGTCTGCGGGGAGAAACGCTGCACGTGCGCGTGAGGTCTGCACGTCGGGGCTGTGCGTGAGGTCTGCACGTCGGGGCTGTGCGTGAGGTCTGCACGTCGGGGCTGTGCGTGAGGTCTGCACGTCGGGGTGTGCGTGAGATCTGCACGTCGGGGATGCGCGTGAGGTCTGCACGTCGGGGCTGTGCGTGAGGTCTGCACGTCGGGGCTGTGCGTGAGGGCTGCACGTCGGGGATGCGCGTGAGGTCTGCGTGTCGGGGGTGCGCGTGAGGTCCGCACGTCGGGTTGCGTGAAGCCTGCGCCCTCCCCAGACCTTTTGAGCCACTAGGCAAACGCCAGCTGCACCCCGCCCCCCCCCCCCCCCCCCCCCCCCCGCCCGCCCGAAGCCCGGATCCCGAGCACGCTCACCTCCCGCCCCCGCTGCTCAGGAACCCAGAGTTGGATGAGTAGGAGGCCTGCTTAGCAAACACACCTTGAAGCAAGGGAGCCACTGATGTTATTTTCAACCTCATCCCGCCTTGTGAAGAATTAGCCCGTTCCTTGGAGAAGACCCCAGAACGTCACCGAATGTCCTATCTGACCTTGAAATGATCTTTGTGAAGCTCCCATGCGCACTCTGCACTTGAAAGAGGCTGCCTGCCAAGCCCAGAAACCACCAAGGTAACCTTCAGTGAGTAAACTGGTGAGCGACCGCGTTTCACTCACACGAGGAAGTTCTTCGGGGCAATAAAAGGAGTGAGCAGCTGGGAACACACCACGGTGTTCCGTGACATTTTGGAAGAGCCAAAACAGTAGGAACAGAAAGCAGATCTGTCGTTCTCAGGAGCCAGGGGGCAGGAGGTTGGCTCCAGAAAGCGCAGAGGAACTGGGGCAGGTGAAACTGTCCTAGAACTAGGCTCTGGTGATGGCTGCACTGTGTGTCAAAAACAGGAAGATTAATCTTTTATTCACTATATCTATTCTCATTCTATGTGAAGAATCGCAATCCAACATTAAAATGGGCAGAATTGGATTAAGAACTCTCAGCTCAAAAGATCACTGTGAGGGCTGGGAATGTGGTTTAGGGGTAGGGTGTTTGCCTAGCATGCATGAAGCCTGGGTTCCATTCCTCAGCACCACATATACAGAAAAAGCACTTGGCAGAGTGCTAGCCTTGAGCAAAAGAAGCTCAGGGACAGTGCCCAGGCCCGGAGTTCAAGCCCCAGGATTGGCAAAAAAAAAAAAAAACTGTACACATTATATATAGACCATATTTAAACTAAGTTTTGTGGTTCACTACGTGGACCACAAACCAGCAGCATTGATGTCACTTAGAAACTAACTTCTCATGCCTATTCCAGGCCTACTAAATAGAAATTGCCTTAAACAAGGACCCTGGTGCTCATTTCATGAAGTGAAGCTTGAGAAGTTCTTCTGGTATAAAGTGGTCACTCTCCAGAGTGGCTTGCACATTGACAGGGACCTGTCTGCAAACTTACCTGTCTGAACAAGGTAAGAAAGTGGGAAGGACTTAGAAACTGCACAGCAGTTTTATATTTGTTGAACTTAATAATAGGAACAAGGGGCTATCCTTTATTTCAATTGTTCAGTAATTTATTGTCAGTCATGGGGCTTACTCAAGGCTAGTGCCCTACCACTATGAGCCACAATTCTACTTCTGGTTTTCTGGTGGTTAATTGGAGGTAAGGGTCTCACAGACTTCCCTGCCTGGGCTTGCTTCAAACCATGATCCTCAGATCTCAGCTTTCTGAATAGCTACGATTACATGTGTGAGCCACTGGTGCCCAGCTAATTTCCTCTTTAAAAAATATGTATGCAATGTATTGAGAAATGTACTGTTGTAGCAATAAAATTTCCCAAGCCAGGTGCTTGGATAAGGACAGGACAGGATAAAGGCAAAGATGGAATGTAGATAGATCTCCACTTTTTAAAATTCATCTATATAACTATAGGTCCTTAAAACACACTAACAAAAGAGAGAACTAAAATGAGTTAAGTCCTGGTGTTACACAACTTTTTGTTTAAGATATATTCTTTGTCCATATTCATTCACTGGACATTCCAATGTAACTAAAATCCATCAGTGGGAGAAATATAATACATTTACTTTTTAAATTATTTATAGAGGGTTGGGAAAATGGCCTAGTGGCAAGAGTGCTCGCCTTGTATACATGAAGCCCAGGGTTTGATTCCCCAGCACCAGATATATAGAAAATGGCCAGAATTGGCGCTGTGGCTCAAGTGGTAGAGTGCTAGCCTTGAGCAAAAAGAAGCCAGAGACAGTGCTCAGCTCAGGCCCTGAGTCCAAGGCCCAGGACTGGCCAAAAAAAAATTTATTTATAGATTTCAAAATATGTCTTATCAGCATCTTTTCCCAAGAACAAAGACAAAAGTTTGTGCTGGACTTTTATCATTCCTGTAAATGATTTTTGTCTCAGTGACTCAGTCATACATTTAAGTCCTGAGGTTAAAATATAACTTTATGCTGCAAAAAAGATCATAAGATAGTTTACTTTTTTAATCTTGGTAAAATGTACATCTAAAACTTGCCACCTTACCCATTTTAAGTATACATTACTGTGCAGATGTCTTCAACTTACAAAAGAATAAAGTTCTATGCCCATTAAATATTAACTCTGCAATCCTCTCCTCTCCAAGCCTCTGGTGACTAACCACATCCTACTCTGTGGCAAGGACTTGGATTACTCTAATTACTTCATATAAGTGAATCATACAGTATTTGTCCTTTTTTGACTAGCATATCCTCTAGGTTCACTCTGTATTGGAACATGCATCAGAATTGCCTTCCACTTAGGGTACTATTTCACGGTGCATATGTATAACAGATCATCTCACCATTCATCTGTACATGGACATTGGTGTTGCCTCCACGCTGGCTGCTGATACTATCGTGAATGAACAGCTATCTCCCTTGAAGATTTCTGGGAATATATCCAAGAGTAGACTTGCTGGGTCACAGGATAATTCTCTTTTAAATTTTTTGAGGGACTGTTTGGGTTCATAAGGGCTCTAATTTTTCTACAACCTCGCCAACACTTGCTCGTTTTCTGGGATCAGTTGTTATTACTGTTGTACTATTATTGTTGTTGTGATTGTTGTATTGTTAATTTAGCTATTACAGCATGTATAAAGTACAACCTCATGGGTGTTCTAATTTGAATTTCCCTAACAGCTAGTGATATTGAGCTATTTTTTTTTCTGTAGCACCTATTTTACTTTAATGTTAAATCTCTCCTCTCTCCCCTCTCTCCTCTTTCCTTCCCTCTCTGACTCAGGGCCTGAGCACTGTCCCTGCCTTCTTTTTGCTCAAGGCTAGCACTCTACCACTTGAGCCACAGCACTATTTTTTTCTATATATGTGGTGCTGAGGAATCGAACCCAGGGCTTCATGTATACAAGGCAAGCACTGTACCACAAAACCACATTCCCAGCCCAATATCTTGTTTTATTTAATTTTTGTTAAGGTGATGTACAAAGGGGTTAGTTACATATGTAGGTAGTGAGTACATTTCTTGTCAAAGTTGTGACCTCCTCCCTCATTCTGCTCCCACCTGTCCTCCTCCCCACCTCCCCGCCACCCAGACTTAATTTCCAACATACTGTCTTGTGAATATCGCTCTTGCATTGGTTTGCCTTTTATCCTTTGTCTCGCTATATTGAGCTATTTTTAAATGTACTTATTAGCTATCTGATTATCTTCTTTGGAGAAATGTCTGAGTCCCTTTCCCGTTTCTGTTCATTGGAGGTGGTACTGAAATTTGAACTCAGGACCTTATACTTGTTAGGCAGGTGCTCTACCACTTCACCTGGGCCTCCAGCCTTCTGCTCATTTTAAAATCACACCTTGTTTTTTATTGTAATTATACATTCTAGAAATGAACACCTTATTGGATAAATGATTTGTCAGTATTTTTTCCATTCCATAGCTGTCTTTTCATTATTTTGTGTTCTATAATGCACAAGGGCTTTACTCACATAACCTAATGTATCTTTTGTTTTCCTCTTGGTTGCCTACCAATAAGCTTTGTAATCCATTAACCATTCTATTGTCAAAGTGTACCACTTGTTACAGTATTGGATCTTCTATGCAGTTTCAAATATCTTCTAGAGGATGACTCTGTAAAGATCATTATATTATACATGTGTACACAGTACACTTATGATCATATAACTTCCTAATTTTTATATTATATTTTATATTTTCATGTAAACTTCATAAGTAATTTTAGTAAGGTATAAAAAGATAGTGCTCCAAAAGGCACCAACCTCCTCAAACCTTTATAAGGGACTCACTGACTTCAGCTAGGTGCTCACCACTGGAACAATGGATAATATCTGTAAGTTAAGGTTTATGGCAAAGCATTATAATTTCCATTGTAACCAAAGAAAGAGGAGAGAAGCAACAAAGATGTCTAAGTATATCTTGCTGATTGAGCTTAATAGACTTCCATTTCAGCGTGCCAAGTATTTAATTTGTCAAATGTTTAAAAGTCAGTTTGAATGCCTTAAAAATCAAGAAAAAGGAGGAGAAAAGGAAAGATAATAGGAGTTGGTGAATATTATACAAGTACTTAATATACATACATGAAAATAGCATAATGAATCTCACTAAAATCTGTATGAAGGGGCTGGGGATATGGCCTAGTGGCAAGAGTGCTTGCCTCGAATATATGAAGCCCTAGGTTCGATACCCCAGCACCACGTATACAGAAAATGGCCAGAAGTGGGGCTGTGGCTCAAGTGGCAGAGTGCTAGCCTTGAGCAAAAAAGAAGCCAGGGACAGTGCTCAGGCCCTGAGTTCACGGCCCAGGACAGGCAAAAAAAAAAAAAAAAGAAAGAAATACAAGACATTATTCAAAATTTCCACAGATAGCAAACAGTCAATTCTGTGACTGCTGAATTCCTCAGCCACAATGCAAGTGGATTAAAGGAGAAACTTTTGAGACCATGGCTACTCTGAGTACCATCTTCCACCCATCCTTTTCTTTCCTTTTTCTTTTGACAACTTTAAAAAATTTTTATATTCCCACACGTGAAGAAACACTGAATGCTGCTGGAATCGAATGATTTGTGTTTTCATTTTTATAATTGATTTATCTATTGTCAAAGTGATGTACAGAGGGGTTACAGTTTCATACGTAAGGCAGAGAGTACATTTCTTATCAAACTTGTTACCTCCTTCCTCATTTCCCCCCACCAACCCCCTCCCCAGCCCCCTCCCCCGCCCCAACTTGTACAGTTGGTTTGCAGCATATAGTTTGTAAGTATTGCTGTTGCATTGGTTGGCCTTTTACTGCTGTGATGTTCCCCTTCCCTTCCCTACTTCTGATAAACACACACACAATACCCAAGGTACCAAGCTCAGTTACAGTGACATCAGGCCACCCATCCTTTTCAAGAGGAAGAGAACTCATCTCCAATTGCTGTTAACGCCATTCAGGGTTTTGCTTTTAATTTTTACTTTTTGGTGGTTGTTACTGTTTGTCAGATACTGCTTTTAAATTTTAAAAATTTCTATGTAATTATAATTTTCATTTCTCTACCAAGATTCCCTATCTTTTGACCCATGTGATCATTTTTCCCTTAAATCCTTTAAGCAATTTGTGATAGTTTAATGTCCTTATCTGCTAACTCCAACACTTAGACTACTCGTTAGCCTGCTTACACACAGGGGCTTCTCTAGATTATGGTAATGTTCTCCTCTTTCTCTGGGAATTGGTTATTTACCAGGACAAGTCAGTGGTCACATCAGTCAGGTTAACTAAAGCATGCAAAAATCCTAATTTATGACTCCAGAAATAAACTGTAAAGACTCTGAAGATAAGTCTTTGGAAATTTTTGCTATCAAAAGAGGTAATGAAATGGGGTAAAAACTAGAAAGGGGCTTATAAAATTTGTAATATTTGGGCTGGGAATGTGGCTTAGTGGTAGAGTGCTCGCCTAGCATGCATGAAGGAAGCCCTGGGTTCGATTCCCCAGTACCACATACACAGAAAAAGCCAGAAGTGGCACTGTGGCTCAAGTGGTAGAGTGCTAGCCTTGAGCAAAAGGAAGCCAGGGAAAGTGCTCAGGCCTTGAGTTCAAGCCCCAGGACTGGCAAAAAAATTATAATATTTATGAGATGAAAAAGGCTAGAACATATTTGTATTCTAATATACAGAGACAAAAAGTGATTGTGAAGGAAAGAATGATTGTTGGAGCAATGTCTGTAAGTACACTAGAAGTGACAGGATCGACAGCATGTATTAACATTATGGCTTTAACTCATCATGGACAATCCATCATGTGACAGGAGGGAAAGTACAATATACAGACAAAGATTTAAGTAGGTAGATATATGTTAGGAGCTCGTGAACCTGTCTTCAGTATTTTCCTTTTGGGGGAAAATAAATGTAAACTGCTGGGCACCAGTTTTGCATGTCTGTAATCCTAACTACTCAGGAGGCTGACATCTGAGGATCACAGTTAGAAGCCAGTCTGGGCAGACAAATCCAGGAAATCCTATCTCCAATTAACCAGTAAAAAGTTAGGAATAGAAGCAGGAGAAGCTCAAGTGGTAGAACACCAGTCTTGGGAGGAAAAACCCATGACAAGGGCAAGGTCCTGAGTTCAAGCCCTGACTGGGGTGCGTGTGCACACACACAAAATATCAACTGAAAGTTTTAGGGGGAAAAGAAAATGCAGAATATGTTTAAAGATCATGGGAGAGTGAATGGAAGGCTAAGGACATGAAGTCTGACTGCTGGGGCGCATTAATGGCTCACTGAGATCTGTGGTCGTGAATTTACGTGATCACAAATTTCAAGTGAAACTAGTGACCTGGTTTTATGGTCTTCTTCAACCACATTCAGCTACAGGAAAGGGCCCACACAGGGCAAATGGAGAAAAGGGGGATGGCAGTTCAGCAAAGTGGGCATAGCAAAGGAGAGAGGCACAGAGAGCTCAACATGGGAAGGAATTATAATGAGTGTAGAATCCGGTACATAAGTGTCATGTATATGTATATATATTCATAGTCCAGGCATATTCACCTGAGGAGAGAGGACTTGACAGAGCACCTGAGTGGAGGGAGTGACAGTAACAGGATCAATGGACTCCTCAAGTTTCCATTGGGCAAGTGGACTTGGATTTCACACTCGAACATACTGGATTCGAATGAAAGATCGTGACAGGAGACTGGAATTTTTTTAAAGAGGGAGATTATGGAGTGGTTTTAGTAATTATGGATATGACTGGGAGTGGGTGGCTGAGATAGGTCAATGGAGGAAAGAAAACCAGGAAATGAGACACTAGAGCACTGGAAGCATGATCTGCATGGGTATTGAAACCATGAGAATACGACAGCATAGTGATGGAGACTCTGCCCCTGAAGCAAGCGCCAAGATCCTCAAGGAATGAGAGGAGAACAGGAGGGAGAACAGGTGACTACAACAAGAAAGGAACGTGGATAGCTTAACAGCACGAGATGACTTAAGGCTGAAACATGGAACTTCCTGAAGGAGGGAAGTTTAATTTTCTAAACAAGAGGAGGACATCGAATCTGCCTCCAGATCCACTGTATTGATGTGCACTCGTTTAATCTTTGACGCAGTTGACTCAACCGTAGCTCCAAGAAATTCCCTGTTTTCTAGATTTTCTTGCTCTGGTTACTCCACCATTTTCCTCTACTCAAAATGTTCAAGGGCACTCTGGTCTAAGTGGTGATTTTCTCTAACAATGCTGCCTGTTCTTTCTATTCTAATCTGTATCCATCAACTTTGGCTACCACAATGAGTACAATGACTTGGTGGCTTAAAAAGACATTTTCTCATGGTTTGGAAGACTAGAAAAGTCCAAATCAAGATGCCAGATAATGTGGCTGGGGATATGGCCTAGTGGCAAGAGTGCTTGCCTCATATACATGAGGCCCTGGGTTCGATTCCCCAGCACCACATATACAGAAAATGGCCAGAAGTGGCGCTGTGGCTCAAGTGGCAGAGTGCTAGCCTTGAGCAAGAAGAAGCCAGGGACAGTGCTCAGGCCCTGAGTCCAAGCCCCAGGACTGGCCAAAAAAAAAAAAAAGATGCCAGCTAATTCAGTTCCTGGCAAGTAAATATATATATTCATAGCCCAGGCATATAAATGTCATATCTATACATATACATATATATTCATAGTCAAGGCATATACACCTGGAAATATCTACATGGTCACACTGCAGTTGGAGGCTAGCTCAGACATACACATGAGACCACATCTCAACCAACAGATGGGTGGGGTGGTATGCACACATCATTCTACCTTCATGGAGGCTGAGGTCAGGAGAATCAGTTTCAGAGCAGCTCAAGAAGAAAATGCCACACAATTCAATCTCAGTGAAAGAAGAGAGGCACGGTGGTTCAAGCCTGTCAACCCAACTCATACAGGAAGACAAAATAAGCAGTGTAGTCATGGCCCAAGCAAAAAGCCAGATCTTATCTCAAAAACAGTAACCAATGCACAGAAGGGCTGGAGAGGCCTAACTCAGCAGCAGGATGCCTGCCGAGCAAGGGTGAGACCCTGAGTTCAAACTCTAGCATTGTAACAAACTAACTCTGTGAGATGAAAGATTAGTTGTATTCTCTTCTGGGAGCAACACCTCCAGTGACCCACCTAACTACTCTGTGGTGGGCCCTACCTCCCACTTCTCTACCACTTCTTAACATCTCCAAAATCTGAACCAAAGTTCCAATACATAAACCCCAGTGCACCAACTACAGCAAACAATTACACCAACCTATCATATCTCACTACATTTTCCTGTACACTTAAATTTACAAATGACCAGACTAGCAGGACACACAGACACCTGGGAGGCTAAGGTAGAAGAATCAAGAGTGCATATGCCAGGACCCAGTCGGAAAAACCTTTCTCCCAGTGCTCCATGAACCTCCTCATCTTTGTATTCCTGCTCAAGTTGATTCATCTAATAGCCATGCTTGGGCTGGGAACGTGGCTTAGTGGTAGAGTGCTTGCCTAGCATGCATGAAGCCCTGGGTTCAATTCCTCAGCCCCACATAAACAGAAAAGGCCAGAAGCAGCACTGTGGCTCAAGTAGCAGAGTGCTACCCTTGAGCAAAAAGAAGCTAGGGACAGTGCCCAGGATTGAGTTCAAGCCCCAGGACTGGCAAAAAAAAAAAAAAAGTCGGGGGGAGGGGGAGGGTCATGCTTACTTGTAAAAGCAAAACTTGTAAGAGGGCTCTCAGGAAATTTCTTACATTCTCACTCCCACATTTCACAAGAGGTTGGTCCTTCTTTCTGGTGGTCTGTGGCCTAAGTTAGCTGAAGTTCTAAAATCCTTCCAGTACATGAACCCTTATTTTAGGTCTCAGTTTCTTATATACAAACTCTCCAGCGCCTTCCATCTAACTTGGGATGGGATTGAATGGAATCTCCTTCAGAAACAAATTCTTCCTTTCTTTGTTCTAATTCCACATCAAGTTTCTCATTATTTATTTGGTTATTCCCAGGTACTCTGATGCCAAGAAGCAATGTACCCTGGAGAAAGTTATGGTGAATGGAAAGAATTAAGCTCTACTCCGCATTAGTGCTTTTGAATTGTTATCTACTCTTCAATTTTGTGAATAATTTTTGTTAATCTACCATCAAGAAATCGATCATTTTGAGGAAATTAATAAAAGTCCAAGTTTTGGACCTGCAAAGTTAAGACTCACAATCTAATTTAGTGTGGCAACCCATTACCCCTGCCTCTGCACACAGTGAGAAGACTTCCAACAGAGAGCGTAATTTGTTTAATGCAAACTAGGAGCAAACAGAATATTAAAGGGCTAACTCAACTAACTCAAAGTTTAAGTAATAATTGTTTTACCAGGAATGAAATAATCAATTTTTAAAATTCTCCCTGTCAAATGTTTCAACTAGAGGACAAAACATTTGTTTGGTACTTACCTCCTCCTCTTTGACAAGCTCCTTACATAGCTAAAAGTATTGAGAACTAAAATGAGCCAACAATATATTAAGTCCCCAGGAAACCCAAAACATATTATCATTATTCCATCTACACTGATAAAAGAAACACCAAAACTAACTCTTCAAGCTACTCAAAAAAGAGAAAGTCAAAATGAAACTGTAATATCATTTTTAAATATGCTGTTTTTTCCCCTTCAGTATATAAAATGCTCTCAAGCTCAGCCTTAAGAAAAAAATTTGAAATACAAACCAAGCTAATGCAAACTCGTGTAACCAACTAATGTTACTCTGGAACATGTTCAAATCCACTCTAAGACAAGTTTTTGACTCTAGCAGTAGAGCACTTGGCTCAAGGCCCTGAGTTCAAACCCAGTATCACAAAAACAAAGTTTCACACATTAGGATTGAGGGGAGAGCAAAAAGAAATGTTAAAGGAAGAAGAAGGAAAAGGAAAAGGAGAAGGAGGAAAAAGAAAAGGAGAAGGAGAAGGAAAAGTCTATAGACCTTAGGGATTTAAAATCATTAAATAAGGTTTCCAAGATTATTTAATTTATATATTTTATAATAAACAGGATGTTTTAACAAATATATTACAATTAATAAGAAAAGGTAAGACTGCCTTATAACACAGATATTACCTTGTAATTTAGCGATTATAGAAAAGACAACCATCTGGTATTCTAGATTATTCCCAAAAGTGGTTTCACTGTTTCATGAGCGACACAGCCAATGCCTATTGCAGGAATCACCTTTAAGATGTTAGGGGTGAAGCCCCTGAAAAATCCCTTTTTTCCTTCTTTGTTATATATTTCCTGAATGAGCTCAGTCATTGGTACTGTTTCCTTGTCAACCAGAGCTATAAATTAAAAGAAAATAATATAATTCAACATTTAATCTTTAAACATCAAGACAGGCTAGTGTTAATGAGAAAGAACTGGCAGTACTTCAGAGCAAAGAGAAACTGACATAACCCTACCACCACCACCACCACCATCCTGTATACACACAATGGTCCTGTACAGTTCAATATGGCAGCTACTAGACTTGCGGCTACTTAAGTTTAATTAAACTAAACTTTCAGATTCTCAGTAACATTTCTAGTGCTTGACAGCCTAACATGATCAAGGACTACTTACTGGAAAATACACATATGAAATATTTCTATCACTACAGAAAGTGCTATGGAACAACTAGTAAGTATTTCACCCACAGAGAAGCATTTGGAATTAGGAATGACTTTTTGAAAGAAGAATGGACAGGTGATAGAGTGGCTAGATAAACTCTAAACCTCAACTGAAATACAGATCAAACCTAAAACTTATTTAAGAAATAGAGGGAGAAAGAGATGTTAGACACTTGCCACATTACCCCCTTTAAATCACTTGCCACATTACCCCCTTTAAATCATTTACTCAAGTAGGTAACAGCAGGGCTAATGGGGAGTTTTCTCCTTGACAAGTGAGGAAGGCTATGTTCTTGAAATGGAAATCTCTACCATTGCACTCTGAGATAAACAGAGCAGATTCCTTCCCTTCTTGTTATCTCTCTAAGTAGGCTAAAAGGAAACAATTGGGTTCAAGTCCACAGATAGGTTGAATTCTTGATGCAGAATATGGCAAGGATAGCAGAGTAAAGGCAAAACTGTATGATCCCACGGAATCTTGATTCAGTATGAAAAGAACAAAGCCCTTTCTATTTTTCTGCACTCGCTAGCTAATTAAAAATGTAATGAGATGACCAGGTCATAATTAGAGGAAATGTGGAGAGGGCCAAACATAACTTTTTTTCTTATGTGTTTTCAGATTTTAAATTATCTTTAGTTGTACAAAGGAGTTGCCACCTAACAAAGCAGTTTATGAATACAATGCATCTTGACCCAAACATAACGTTTGAATAAAAATCTGAAAATAAAATCTGAAACTCATAAGTGTCTAGTCAATAAAATAATAAATTTGACCCTCATACTTTTGACAAATCAATTCTACAGTTTTCCTGTTTTTAAATCATTAACTCATATTTATTTAAAGTATACTTTTTACTTAGATATAATTTCATTAAAAACCCAAACTCACCGTCGGCCTGCATGCGGGTTCTAAGGAGGTGTAGAGGAAAGCTTGCTAACTGGCCGCAAGTGTGAGACAGCGTACTACAGGCCAGCAAAATCATTATTCCAGGGTTTACAGACTTTTGTGAAAAATGTTCTAGCCAATAGTTCTTCAAAAGCTGATAAAAAGAATGATATTTATCCTTTAACTACAATGCAACTGTCAATAAAATAAAGTTTCAGTAAAGAAGGGCACCTCTGCTGGCAAAACAGGGAGAGGACACAGATGTTCTCGAATGAGCAACCTGAGTTTTAGTTCCTATGTTTGTATTTCTGTGTGTTTTCTTTTGTCATGTTTTTTCCTTTGCTGCTTGTTTTGGTTTTAAAGACAGTCAAAGTCAAAAACTAGAATGAAATTCTGGAGACTCTCAGAGAATTTAACAACATGTTGCAGAAAAGAAGATGGTACAATCTATGGCAGGCTCACAAAACCATACTTTCTCAATTGTTAAGAAAGACACCTCTTTCCTAATTCTTTTCTTTAAATAAAAGTGACTGGGGGGGGGGGGAGCTGGGGAAATGGCCTAGTGGCAAGAGTGCTTGCCTCATATACATGAGGCCCTGGGTTCGATTCCCCAGCACCACATATACAGAAAATGGCCAGAAGTGGCGCTGTGGCTCAAGTGGCAGAGTGCTAGCCTTGAGCAAGAAGAAGCCAGGGACAGTGCTCAGGCCCTGAGTCCAAGCCCCAGGACTGGCCAAAACAAAAAAAGTGACTGGGGAAAAAAACACTTGAGGGTTTAGAACCGTTTGTTTCTTTTTTTCTTTTTTTTTTTTTTTTTTTGGCCAGTCCTGGGCCTTGAACTCAGGGCCTGAGCACTGTCCCTGGCTTCCTTTTGTTCAAGGCTAGCACTCTGCCTCTTGAGTCACAGCGCCACTTCTGGCCGTTTTCTGTATATGTGGTGCTGGGGAATCGAACCCAGGGCCTCATGTATACGAGGCAAGCTCTCTTGCCACTAGGCCATTTCCCCAGCTCTCTTTTTTTTCTTATTTATTGTCAAAGTGATGTACAGAGAGGTTACAGTTTCATACGTTAGGCATTGGATACATTTCTTGTACTGTCTGTTACCTCCTCCCTCATCCCCCAGAACTGTTTGTTTCTTAAGGAGTGGCAGAAAGTATATGTACTGGGACAATTATCCAAATGTATAATTTGATGCTTTTGAAAACTTAAATCCCAAAATTTCTTTCTGGTATATCTATATTCAATACTCTTTCTGGTATATCTATATTAAATACTCTAACAATAAAAAGAAAAATGTGTAATGGCACTTTGGCATGAAAGCAAAAAAATATTGGACTACAGAAATGAGAGAACAGCGAGATCCCAATATACTAATATTAACAATTTTGCTTTAATAATATCGTATTAGTAAGAAAACAAAAAGGCTAGAAATGCATGATACAATATTTACTATTTTAAACATACAAAAAAATTGTAACTATTTGTTAAAGTCCTAAGGAAACATGGCTACCTTTCATATGATAGTGGATCTGCCAAAAATACTACTGGTCCTGTGGCCAAGAAGCTGTTTTCCCACACTGGAAGTGAGTTATTCTGATACCGTGCTCTCACCTAGTTTTATGATTACATGGTAACTAGTGTGAAAGTGGTCTTCCTGAAACAAATGAGATGACTGACAGAACGCAGTGACCCTTGAGTCCTGGCTGAGGGAGCTTCTGTCCTATCCTTATGCTGGCTGTCCTCCAGCCCCAACCTCTTGCCATGTCTCCTTCAATTCTGATACTCACAATCGTGCACGAATATTTATCAACCTTACCTGCACATCAGTTTTTTCTGGATAGGGAATTAAAAGTTTGACTCTCAGGGCTCTCCTGGGATAGCAATCAGAATTGCTCAAGATCTAGCCCAAGAACTCTGTTTTTAGAAAATTCCTATATGGAGGTGATTCAGAGATACACCAGGGTTGAAACCCAGGGAACTATCAGAATTTATAATTCAGAATCTATAATTATTGTTGCCAAAAACTCGTTAAAAAACGACAATTAGCTAAACAAAATTATTAGAATGCCAAATGTCAAACATATAAAACAAAAGGACAAAAACATTCAGTTCACTTTGTGGTCCAAAGCAACTTTAGGCAAAGTTTTATAACCACACTTTTAGAATAAAAAAAAAAACTACTGTGCAATATTTCAAAGCTAACACATAATGTCATATTTTGAGAATGAACTCACCTCATAAACAGCAAGATCTAAGCCTGCATAAGGTACAATGCCCAGCATGCTAGGAACATACCCTTTGAAAAAGGTTTGGACACCTTCTTTTCTAACAAGTTTCTTGCAACAATCAATAACTCCAGAATATTCTCCAGTTTTGCCTACAGTCAGTCTGGTCTTTACAACCTACATGTGATAGATAATAAGGAAAAACTTACAAAATTTGCCCAACTCTTCTATTGGTCTAGTAAGCATTATTAGATCAGATTGTTTTCAAAATATAGAAATCAAAAAAGAAAGCAAACATAAGCATTAATTCTAATTTCATAATTATCAACAACTGATATAGTACTGAGGATTTTTTTAATTCACTTATTTTGAATTTTGCTTGTTAATGTTGTGATGTTCTCTTTACTGTCTCTAATTTTATTTACTTGGTGATTCCTTTCCTTAGATTTGCTAAGGGTCTGTCAAATTTGTTAATTTTTTTTTTAAAAAACAACCCTTTTTGTTGAGTTTTTTGGTCAGTCATGGAGCTTGAACTCAGGACCTAGGTGTTGTCCCTGAGCTTTTTTTGCCCGAGGCTAGCACTCTACTTCTTTGAGTCATAACACCAATTCTGATTTTTTGGTAGTTAATTAGAGATAAGAGTCTCATGGACTTTCCTCCCCAGGCTAGCTTTGAACCACAGTCCTCAGATCTCAATCTCCTATGTAGTTAGGATTACTGGTGTGAGCCACCAGCACCTGACTGTTGATTCTTTGTACGGTTTTACAAGATAGACCCAAATACAATAATAGTGGGAGACTTTAATGCTCAATTCTCTCCAAGGGAGAGATCTCACACACAGAGAATTAGCAAGGAGCCACAGACCTAAGTAACACCAGATCCCACATGTATCTAACAGACCTGTACATGGTTTTTCACCCTATACACATTCTTCTCAGCAGCCCATGGAACATACTCCAAAATAAGTCATATCATCGTCCATACAAAGAGCCTTAGCAAATACAAGAGTATTGACATTATCCCATGTATTCTATCTGATCACAGCGGAATTGAGCTAGACCTCAGTAACAAGGGATACTGCAGAAGCTACACAAACACTTGGAGGCTAAACTCCTCACTACTAGCTAACATTTGGGTCACAGAGCAAATTAAGGATGAAATTAAGAGTTCACAAATCAAAATGACAATGAAAATACACCACAAAGAAACCGATGGGGGGCTGGGGATATAGCCTAGTGGCAAGAGTGCCTGCCTCGGATACACGAGGCCCTAGGTTCGATTCCCCAGCACCACATATATGGAAAACGGCCAGAAGGGGCGCTGTGGCTCAGGTGGCAGAGTGCTAGCCTTGAGCGGGAAGAAGCCAGGGACAGTGCTCAGGCCCTGAGTCCAAGGCCCAGGACTGGCCAAAAAAAAAAAAAAAGAAACCGATGGGATACAGCAAAGGCAGTGCTGAGGGGCAAGATCATTGCCCTCGGCTCACACATTAAAAGAATGAAATCAGTTCAGCTGAATAACCTCATGATGCAATTAAAACGCCTGGAGGAGTAAGAAAAAATTGAATCTAATGTGACTAGGAGGAGAGAGATTACAAAGATTAAAGCAGAAATCAATGAGGTTGAATCTAAAAGAACCATTCAACAAATAAATAAAACTAAAAGCTGGTTCTTTAAGAAAATAAAATTGACAGACCCCTTGCAAGACTTACAAAAAAAAAAAGAAGAGAAGAGACTCATCCATGAGATCAGGTATTCCACTGGAAAAATTACAACAAATATACAGGATATTCAATCAATTATAAGGAACTATTTCCAGGACCTATACTTACTAAAGAATGAAAACTATACAGAAATGGATCAATTCTTAGAGAAGTATAAACTGCCCAAACTGAGTCAAGAAGAAATAAACCAATAACTTACAACGAAATACAGGAAGTAATCAAGAGCCTTCCAATAAAGAAAAGCCCAGGCCCAGATGGATTCACCAATGAATTCTATAAAACCTTTAAGGAGGAGATAATACCAATACTCCTCAAGCTCTTCCATGAAATAGAAGAAGGGGGAGAAACCCCAAACCCATTCTATGAAGCTAATACTATACCGATCCCTAAACCAGGCAAAGACCCAACAAAAAAAAGAGTATTACAGACACAGATGCAAAGCTCCTCAACAAAATACTATCATGTATGTAATATATGATATATAATGTATAATGCATACATTATTTTAAAATATTTCATTTACGTCTGGGTGTATTTGTATTATCACCTGCCTGGGTGTACTGTTACTTCTTAGCACCTAGAAGGATGACACAAGAGGATTAAAATTTGAGGCCAACCCAGGCTATTTAGTAAGCTTTAAGCTTCCTACCCCTTTTCTTTACCAACACACTATATCAAAGTAGTACCTTGAGTGGAGTGAAGAATTAGCTTTACCCAAGAGAGGTCTTTCTGTAGTTTGAAATCTCCAGGTCCTCTGAATATTGTGCAAGTTGGGAGTGCCAGGGGCTTGGGCCATCAGAAGCTCTGACAATGTTGGGCTTTAGTTTCTGGAATATCAGTTTTGCCCCTGGAGGGGCTGGAAAGGAAAGGTAATAGTCTGACCACTGGGGATGGCTGGATTCGTTACTGACATTGGTGGGGCATTTGAGTGGGCCCCAATAAAACTCTGGCATCAATGGCTGGAGTGGCCTTCCCTGGTTGGCAATACTCAGCATATCGTCACATTCTTTTACACATGAGAGGACAATTGGAGGTCAGTGTTTGGACACTCCTGGCCTCTGCCCCATGCACCTTTTCCCTTGGCTAACTCAGTATTATTTCTTTGTAATAAACTGTCATGAGTATCAATGCTTTCAGAAAGGAGGGGGTTCAGGAGGGAAAAACTCAGAGAAAACGAGGAAAGGGGTGACACTGTTCAAAAAGAATTGTACTTATTACCTGACTTATGTAACTTTGACCCCTCTGTTCATCACCCTTACAATAAAAAACAAAAACAACACAAAACAAAAACTTTCAGAAACTTTTGAGTCCTTCTAGTGAAGGAGCTGAAGACAGTTGAGGAAACCTCCTTACTTATAAGTGGTCTTAGTGGAGAAGGGGCTCTGGTGGGACTATTCAAAACTTTACAGTTACCCACAATTCTGCACCTCCTTTCTTCTATAAACTTTCTTTTTTCAAACAACCTCTTCAGAGTTTTATTGTGCCTTGCTTTACTATTTTTCTAAATTAAAGTTTATTGCCAAGGTGCCGTGCAAGGGGAGTACAGTTACATAATAAGGCAGTGAATACATTTCTTGTGATATCTTATACTCTCATTTTTCTTTCCCTTCCCTAGATCAGGTAGGCATATATACAATACCCAGTGTACCAAAATCATATACAGTAACCACGTAGGGTATGCCACAGGAAATTCACCTACAACTTTAAAGAAAACATCAACAGTAGAATCCTCCTGTGTCCTTCTCTTGGAGTTGTTTTTGCTGGGGGGAAATGAGGGAGGAGGTAACAAGTTGGATAAGAAATGTACTCACTGCCTTACATATGAAACTGTAACCCCTCTGTACATCACTTTGACAATAAAGAAAAAATATTTTAATTCAAGTGTAGAAAAAAAAGAGCTCAAAGACACCACTCAGGCCCAGAGTTCAAGCCTCACAAACAAACCAAAAAAATGTATAGTTAAAATTATATAATGATACATACCTCCATGGGGTAAATACAGGTCTGAGCAGTTGCACCAGCCAATGAGCCAGCTATAAATCTTTCCAGAATTCCTACATGAGCATCATCAAAACTAAGCCATTTCTTATACTGCAAAAACAAAAATATTAAAATGTATACTATTAGTGACATGTAATATATACACTACTCTAAAATTAAAACAGTAATAGTATGTAATTATATTAAAACATAACCCAACAGCTGGGACTATGGCTTAGCGGTAGAATGCTTGCCTTGCATGCATGAAGCCCTGGGTTCGATTCCTCAGCACAACATAAACAGAAAAGGCTGGAAACAGTGCTGTGACTCAAGTGGTAGAGTGCTAGCCTGGAGCAAAAAGAAGCCAGGGACCAGGCCCTGTGTTCAAGCCGCAGGACTGGCAAAAATAAAAAATAAATAAAACATAACCAGATGCCCAATTAACAAGACAACCTATAAGCATGTTTGACTTCAAATTCTAAATAAAATGTGCATCTCAAGTAGCAGGATATAAAATTAATCCTCAAAATTCAATGGTTTTTCTGAATGCCAACAATGTGAAGAGCAAGGCTGAAATTAGGAAAGCAACTCCTTTATCAATAGCCTTTAAAAAAAAATCCTAGGAATAACCTTAACTAAAGAAGTGAAAGACCTTTATGATAAAAAGGTTAAAGACCTGAAAAAAGAAATTAAAGCAGAACTAAGGCAGTCGGAAAAACTTCTCATGCTCCTGGATTAGGAGGATTAACATCATGAAAATGGCAATACTGCCAAAGTCTATCTACAAATTCAATGCAATACCCATCAATATACCAACACCATTCTTTAATGAAATAGAGGAAACAATCCAGAAATTCACATGGAACAATAAAAGACCCCAAATAGCAAAAACAATCCTTAGCAGGAAGAACAGTGCTGAAGATATAACAATACCAAACTTCAAACTCTATTACAAAGCTATAGTAATAAAAACAGCTTAGTATTGGCACAAGAACAGGTCTGAGACCAATGGAATAGAACTGAAGACCCAGAAATGAACCCACAGACCTACGGCCACCTAATCTTTGATAAGAAAAAAAAAAAAAAAAAAGATGGAAGAAAGCCTCTTCAATAAATGGTGCTGGCAAAAGTGATTAAACACCTGTAAAAAAAAACAAAAACAAAAACAAAAACTAAAGGTAGATCTTTATATATCACCCTGTACCAGAATCAATTCCAAATGGATCACAGACATAAAATCTGATACCCTGAAAACATGGCAGGAAGGAATAGGAGAAACACTAGGGCTCCTTGGCATAAGTCAAAACCTTCTTCACAGACCCAAAAACATAACAAACCAAAGAAAGGTTGCACAAATGGGATTACAACAAATTGCAAAGCTTCTGCATAGCAAAGGACATAGCTTGCAAGATAAACAGAAAGCCCACATACCAGGAGAAAGATCTTCACTAGTCATGCCACAGACAAGGGCCTCATATCTAATATATATTAGAACGCAAAAGATTAAGTTTTCCCGAAACAAATCCTCAAAGAACCAAATGCCCCATTAGTAAATGGGCTAAAGACTTAAAGAGAGTCTTCTCTGGGGGCTGGGAATATGGACTAGTGATAAAGTGCTCGCCTCGTATACATGAAGCCCTGGGTTCGATTCCTTAGCACCACATATATAGAAAACGGCCAGAGGTGGCGCTGTGGCTCAAGTGGCAGAGTGCTAGCCTTGAGCATGAAGAAGCCAGGGACAGTGCTCAGGCCCTGAGTTCAAGCCCCAGGACTGGCAAAAAAAAAAAAATACAAAGAGACTTCTCTGAAGAAGAAATCAGACTTGCCAAGAGGCACATGAAGAAGTGCTCAACATCACTGGCCAGAAAAGAAATGCAAATCAAAACAACGTCAAGATTCCACCTCACCCCAGTAAGAAGACCATAATCAAGAAAACTCATAACAACAGATGCCAGCAGGGACATGGCCAAAAGGGAAGCTACTACACTGTTGGTGGGAATGTAAACTTGTTCAACCACTCTGGAAAGCAGTATGGAGATTCCTCAGAAGGCTAATCACTGAGCTCCCCTATGGCCCAGCAACCCCACTTCTGGGCATTGACCCAAAGGATACAAACAAGGCCATACTAAAGCTACCAGGCACAACCATGTTCACTGCAGCATTATTTACTATAGCTAAAATATGGAACCAACCCAGATGCCCCTCGATAGATGAATGATCAAGATATCAGAGTACATATACTCAAAAGAATTCTATGCTTCCACCAGAAAAAATGACATTGCCCCATTCATAAGGAAATGGAAAGACATGGAAAAAATCATAATTACGTGAAATGAGACAGACCCAAAGAAACATACTCTATGGTTTCCCTCAATGATAATAGTTAGTATATGTCTAGGATAGTCTTACTGGATGATCACAATAGCTCAATAGCTATGTACATACATATGATCATATAAGATGATGCTAAGTGAAATGAACTCCAAGATATGGAAACAAGAGGTTTTTCATTGTTGTTGTTGTTTTTAATGTACTATGTGAAATTATTTCTTTATTCTCTTGTTTTATCTTCCCCATGGTTTAGGCCCTGTTGTCACTGTATTTGATTTTGATAAGTCTGTCTGAATTAGGGAAGGGGAACATCAAAATGGTGTGACAAAGGGTTAAAGGAGAACCAATTCAACAGCAATACTTACAAGACGATATGTTGTAAACCAACTTTACAACTCAAGTGGGAGGGGATTGAGGTGGAGGGAAGGAAGGAGAAAAAATAGGAAAGAAGTAACAAGTTTGACAAGAAATATACTCACTACCATGTATGTAACTGTAACCCCTCTGAACATCACCTTGATAATAAACTTTTTAAGTAAATAAAATTCATAAATGGTTATAAAAATAGCTGCATCTTGAGCCTCCTTTTGCTTGCCGAGTAAGTCACCAGCAATATAAAATTACTCAAACCTATTAACAAGTGTATTATTTCATAAGAGTCATGCAAATTACACACAGGAAGGTATTTCATCTTTTATCTCTTTCTGCACTATGTTTACACATGGATGAAAATATTGTTTGGTTACTGGGCAACCAAAAATAGTAACTGGACTGTTACAAGGGCTATATCAACAAAAATGGGACAATAAAGATTATACTGATGCATTTTCAAACAGAAAAGGAGGTTAAAGGCTCCAACGTGGAAAAGAATTTAGATATACTTTGGTCACGGTTCTACAGAAGCCATACTTAAAGTTGATGAACTAGTTTACATGGCAGAGGAAATTTCAAAGAAGCAATTCATTTATGCTGTAGGATGGATTGGCAGCTTCTAGCTAAATTTGCAATGAGAACAGAGAGCAAAAAGAAAAATGAAAAATAAGTAAGACGTAATCATACTATAAAGATTCTGCACAGCAAAAGGTATAATTAATAGAGGGTTGGAAAGAGAGATGAGAGATTTGCAAACCACATATGTGACATTTATAAAGAACTCAGAAAATTCACTTAAAATGGGAAAGGGCCTGAGTTGACATTTCCTCAAAGAAGACATACAAATGGACAATAGTTATGTGATAAGATGGCATCACTAATCAGGGAACTGCAAGCTAAAATCACAGATACCCTCTTATAACTGTAAAAACAGGCAATACCAGAAAGTCAAAACCTTTGTCTACTGTTAATGAGAATGCATATACTTTAGCATATACAAAAGGACACGTGCCATGATCCAGAAACCCTGTATTATCCAGCAGTACCACTTCTGGATAGATGGCCAAAGAAGCTAAAACTCTGCATCACAAAAAGATACCTCCACTCTGTTTTATCATTATTTCATCATCATTATTATAGCCAAGATATGAAGACAGCCTATGATGACATGGCTAAAGAAAATATAATACGTGCATAAACATAATACAATTATATGATATGTGAAACATTAGGCTTTTTTTTTTTTTTTTTTGGCCAGTCCTGGGGCTTGGACTCAGGGCCTGAGCACTGGCCCTGGCTTCTTCTTGCTCAAGGCTAGCACTCTGCCACTTGAGCCACAGCGCCCCTTCTGGCCATTTTGTGTATATGTGGTGCTGGGGAATCGAACCCAGGGCCTCATGTATACGAGGCAAGCACTCTTGCCACTAGGCCATATCCCCAGCCCCAAACATTAGGCTTTTAAAACAAGTAAATCTGGAAGCCACTCACAGATGGCAGAGTAAGAACAGGTAACAACCTAAGCTCTTTCCAACCAAGCAGAGATTTAGGGTCCCAGCAGGCAATCCATACCTAGAGAGACACACTGAATAAGCTATAATTACTCAGAAATATACACTAAAAAAGATTATGTACTGCATGCATAAGCAGACAGAAACCAATGAGGTGGCACTGGCCACAATAGCAGAGCTGCCGGCTTAGCACTTGCCTTGGCAAGGAATTTAAAGAGCCCACAATGGGAAAGGCAAGAATGGGAATACACAGTCAAACCAGCCATTGTCAGACAGAGCCAATGCACCCACCATGGTACAATCTGAATCAGCCCTGGGAACTGTGAGCGTCCCACTAAGGACATCTATCTCCCCCTGGGAGAACAGCATCTGGCCAGGAGCCCTTTGCCACCCAAGAAATGCACCATTTTTGAACGTTGCAAAGAGGCCTCCAGAACACCTAGCCGAAGCACATGCCAGAGAAATGGCACCATTTTTTAGAAGGGCAAAGGAATCTGATACCCTTATACTACTCCCCTCTGCCTCGCCATCCGGGTGAGCAGCAACGAGCAAGCACACGGTCAGCATTGCAGCCAAATCCCAGCCCATCTCGCAGTCAGCAGAGCACTTCAGACTGCAAAACCAGATGTCTATAAAATCTCACTGAGAAAAAAATCAAACAGGTCCTAACCACCTAGAGTATTTCCAGGCTGCACTGAGAGTGGAAATAAAGACTTTCAATCAAATGGCCCCTATAAACAGGTCAGAGTAGCAATACTAATACCAGATAAAATAGACTTCAAACTAAAATTAGAGAGAAGAGACAAAGAAAGACATTACATACTAAATATCTCTGTACCTTTGCTGGGGCACCCAACTTCATCAATAAATACTGCTTAACCTAAAAACACACATAGATGCAAACACATTGACTGTTGGTAACTTCAACACATGATGTCACCTCTGGATAGATCACCCAGGCAAAAATTGAGCAAAGAAACCTCAAACCTACATAACTGCATTGGCCAACTAGACTTAACAGACATCAATGCAGAATATTTCACCCAGCAGCATCAGAATACACATTCTTCTCAGAAGTACATGGAACGTTCACCAAAATAGATCTTGTTTTAGGTCACAAAGAAAAACTGCAAAATTTTTTAAAACAAAGAAATTATTCCCCATTCCTGTCAGACCACAATGAAATAAAATCAAAGCTCAACACCAAAATCCATCAAAGAAAATTCTCTAACTCATGGAGACCAAACAACACATTGCTGAATGACCAGTGGGTCACTGAAGAGATTAGAACAGCAATCCAAACATTTATGGAATTTAACAAAAATTAACACACAAAATACCAGCTGTACTGGGACACAGCAAAGGAAGTACTCAGAGGAAAATGTATAGTTCTGATTGCCTACATCAACAATTTGGAGAAATCTCAAACCAGCACTTTAATGATGCATCACAAGCTCCTTGAAAAATAGGAACAAGCCAAACCCCAAACTAGTAGACAGAAACAAATACTAAAATCTAAATCAGAAATAAATGGATTAGAGACTAGAAAATCCATAGAATCAACAAAAACAATGAGTTGCTTCTTTGAAGAAATGGACAAATCAGACTTCTAAAAATCAGAAACGAGATGAGGATGTTCACTCTCTCCATTCCTTTTCAATATAGTACTGGAATTGCTAGCAAAAGCAACAAGGCAAGAGGAAAACATAAAGGGGATCCAAATAAGGAAAAAAGAAGTAAAAACATCTCTTTGCAGGTGGCACAATCCTGTATTTAAAGAGCCCTATAAATTCCTCCCTAAGTTACTTGAGCTGATCCAAAACATTAGCAAAGTAGCAGGGTATAAAATTAACCCACAAAAATCAGTTGCTTCTCTGTTTGCCAACAATTAGAAGAGTGAGATTGAAATCAGGAAAGCAACTCCATTTGTAATAGTCTCAAAAAAAAACCCTAGGAATTAACCAAAGATATGAAGGACCTCTATTATGAAAACTTAAAGAAATTGAAAAAAGAAATTGAAGCAGATTTAAGTAAATAGTAAAACTTTCCATGCTTCTGGATTGGGTGGATTAACATCATGAAATGGCACTACTGCCCAAAGCAATTTACAAATTCAATGCAATACCCAACAAAATTCCAGTAACACTCTTCAATGATATTAAGAAAGCAATCTAAAATTTCATATGGCATAATGAAAGACCCAAAATAGCAAAACAATCCTTAGCAGGAAGAACAGTGTTAGAGGAATATCAGTATCAAGCTTCAATCTCCGTTACAAATCTGTAGTAATAAAAACAGCTTGGTGTTGGCACAGGACAGGCATGAGGATCAATGGAACAGAATAGAAGACAAAGAAGTAAACCCAAAGACCTATGCCCAATATTTGATACGGGAGCCAAAAACACAGAATGGAAGAAGGCCTCTTCAACAAATGATGCAGGAAGAACTGATATGTACATACATGTAGACAACTGGAGCTAGATCCTTACATATCATCCTGTACCAGAATTAATTCTAAATGGATCAAAAACCTCAATGTAAGGGCAGATACGATGAAAATATTACAGGAAGGGATAGGAGAAACACTAGGGCTCCTAAGCACAGGTTGAAACTTCCTAAATAAAGATCCAGAATCACAATAAATCAAAGAAAGACTGGATAAATGGGACTGCATCGAACTAAAGAGTTTCTGCATGGCAAAAGGGCATAGCCAGCAAGTTAATAGAAAGCACACAGAATGGAAGAAGATTTTTACTAGCAGTAACACTTGACATCACCTTTATAGTAATAATTTTTTAAAAGACAGAAAAAAAGAAGTAAACCCTACCATTTTCACTGGGCACTAGTGGTTCAGCCCTGCAAACCTAGCCACTCAGGAGGACTGGGGGCTAAGAAATATGGTTCAAAGCCAGCCTACAGCTGTACTTCTCAGTAGTACATGGAACATTCACCAAAACAGATCTTGTTTTAGGTCACAAAGAAAAACTGCAAATTTTTTAAGAAAAGAAATTATTCCCCATTCCTGTCAGACTAAACCTTTGCCTGAGCACGACTTCCCATCTCTCCCCAACATCACCACTTACCCACTGGAGGAGAAGCCATTGATAATGCCATTCTCGTTCTTTCTTATCAATGGCCCCTCCTCTGCCTTATCAACCCCCTGGGTGTACACACATGGCTCGTCTAGAAACAAACACTCTCTTGGTCCCATTCTCCATCCACTTACCATCCACTTTCCCTCCCTCAATCTGACTCATCTTAACGACGGACGACCTCCGCTGTCTATGTCCCCACAGCCACCGTTACCACCTGACCTGCCATGCATTGTATTTAACATATACTTTAATATAAATTCCATAAAGGCAGGTAGACTTTCTTTCTGATTGTTTCTGTCTTATTTGCTGTAATACGTCCATTACTTTTCCAGGTGAACACATCAGGTACTCAAGAAATATTTGCTGATGAAAGCAATACTTGTTGAATGAGCAAGCAAATCTATTTTTAGTAAGAAATGTGTTTTAAGGACGTACACTACAATAGCCCAGTGTTTTATTATCTACTTGCTTTTCAACCATTTGAATTGAGAAAGAATACCATAAATATTTTATATTTCCTTAAAATTTTTAGGTTCTGTGACCACATGAACAGGTTCTATAAAAGAAGCAGCTGAAGACCATATGCTAAACATTGTTTTAAAAGAATTACCGCAAGACTTACATACAGTAAAGAAGAAATATCGAGAAGGAGACAAACCAGTCTTAGACTCTTATATGGCACAAACAACATTTTTAAGTAGGCCTATCTAATATAAAGATAAATTATTTAAGCAAAAGTAAAATACTAAGCCAATTAACATATTTTAAAATTCAATGAACATTTCTCATGTGATCATTACTTCACTTAATTAAGTCATTAATCCTTGATTCAGTAACAACTGAATTGAAACTTCTATAAAGTATTCAAATGTTTTATAAGAATGTCCTACATGTGACAATGAAATTAAAAGAATATTACACATCAGTTGTAATAACATAATCCATGGACCCTCTTCCTTTTAAACAATACCAATATGAAAGCACAAATAATCCAATAACAATAAAGTCAATAATATTTACATGAGCAACTACTTCTTTTATACATTCGTGTTTTTTCACAGAAGTCTAAAATTTCTAAATTAAATCTAAAATTTAATCCTCATTTAAAATTTCATAGCCAATAGCTTTTTACCTGCTCATAGGACCCTATTTTGACTGCTGTCTCTGGTGCTATTTTAAAAATATTCACACCATTTCCTCTCCAAAGAGAAATAATCCCTCCTTCTTTTACCAGCTGCTGAAACACACTAGTCAGTCTCATTCTCCTTGTCTGTAAACTGTGAACCTAGAAATGAATAACAACTATTTTCAATTTATTTTGCTGATTTAATTTTTTATTACTAATAAAATTATTATAATATATATAAATTCATGATTTTCAATACCAATTTATTTTTCTTCAGTCACATATAAAATTGATATGTTAATATTTTCTTATCCCCCAACTACATACATTAATAACAATAGTCATCCATGCATGGATTTCCACTCCATGGTTTCCAAGATGCAATTATACTAAAGTAAAATTACACAAATAAACAATTCACCCATTTAAATTGCATGTTACCTGCATTGAGCAGAATAATAAAATCACCTAACGGGCTGGGAATGTGGCTTAGAGGTAGAGTGTTTGCCTAGCATGCATGAAGCCCTGGGTTTGACTCCTCAGTACCACATAAACAGTTAAAAAAAAAAAAAGCCAGAAGTGGCGATGTGGCTCAAGTGGTAGAGCACTAGCCTTGAGCACAGAGAGGCTGAGACCCTGAGTTCAAGTCCCAGGACTTGCAAAAAAATAATAATCACGGGGCTGGGAATATGGCCTAGTGGCAAGAGCGCTTGCCTCCTACACATGAAGCTCTCGGTTCGATTCCCCAGCACCACATATATGGAAAATAATAATAATAATAATAATCACATAACATGAATGTCTACCCTGCTCTCCAGTACCATGAATCAAACCTTTGTCCAAAACATCCCTGCTCTCTATACTACCCACACATTCAGCAGAAGACATTTCAGTAATCAGATCTATTGTCACAGTGTTATCACAGTACTTAGGTTCCAGAAACGCCAATTTTATGTAAGAATAATCCCAGAGTGCAATGATAATGGTGATGCCACATATATCAAAGACACACTGAAAAGTGCTTCTTTTATATGAAACAGTACAAGTCACATAATGTCCTTTGCAGTATAGTTATAACTGCTCAACTGTATTACTAGTGCTGTTAATCTCTCATTGTGTCTTATTGATAAAACTATCACAAGCATGTTCTATAGGTAAAATATAGTATTTACAGAGTCTGGTACTATTTGAAGTTTTAAGCACATGCTGATGGTTTAGGAACACTTCAAATAAGGGAGGATTACTATCGTTAATCTAAGACTTCAAAGGAAAGAATAATTTCAGGAAGACATGAATAACTTAATTACCAGATAATCTCACAACATGTTGCTACTAATAAAGAATTATTATGGTATGCTCTGAAAAGAATGAATGAAAATACAGAAACTTTCGATAGAGAATACCTTTAGCTATCGAAGTATTATGGATTAAATTGTATCCTTCAAAATTCAGATGTTGGAGTCTTAACTCAAATTCTCTAAGATAGGACTTAATTTGCAGAGAAGGTCTTTAGTGTTGAAATCAAATAATAATGAAGTCATTAGAGTGGACCCTAATCCAATCTAATATAACCTGCATCCTTAAAAAAAGAAATTAGAGTCGGGCATTGGTGGCTCACACTTGTAATTCTAGCTACTCAGGCATCTTTGATCTGAGGATCACAGTTCGAAGCATCCCAGGCAGAAAAGCCTGTGAGACTCTTCTCTCCAATTAACCACCAGAAAACTAAAAATGGTAACGTGGTTCAAAGTAATAGAACACTAGCCTTGAGCTCAGGGACAGCACCAGCACCTGAGTTCAAGCCTCATAACCCACCAAAAAACAAAAAACTAAAATTGGACACAGACATCATAGACATAACACATACAGAGGGAAAATGTAAATATATAGAAATATCCTAGGCTCAGTTTTAAAGGTTTCAGTCTATTTTGGTTGGGGTAGGAGTGTGATAGAGCAGAGCAGTTCATTTTATGGTGGTAAGTAAACAGGGGGAGGGGAGAGAATGGGACACTTGTGGGCTTCCTCTTTTTATTCTACCTGGGCCCCTAGCTTATAGGATGGTGCCATCTGTATCTATCTTCCATTAATACTCTGTAAATACCATCACAGACTCATCTCTGATGTTCTTCAAGCAAGAGTTGATAATATTAACCATCACAGAAATCATAGGAGTTTAAGAAAACTTAAAAATCTTCTCATATTAAAGTTTTCTTCCAAAACAAAGCCTAATGAGAAGTAGGATGAAATATTCCAAAGCATTTCTTGTAAAAATTATCAAGGAGTCAAGTCACATTTAACACTTGAGGGTACATAAAATCTTTCAAAGTACCTGCATCATGACTTTCAAGCGGTCAAAGGGCGCCGTGAAGGTGCGTGCCACTGCACTAGCTATTCCTGCTGCCACCAAACGCTTCCACCAAATCCCAGTCCGCTTTTCTTGCTCGGTAAATTCATCTGGAATAGATAGACTCTCTCCTATATCAACCATCTGAAAAGGCAAAAAAAATGATGAGACAATAAACTAAAGTATAACAGGTATGAAGGAAAATGACAACTCTCTACAAAGGCCAAGTAGCACTTTATACAAAGACCAAAAGCTTTAGTATTTCCATAAAACCATCAAGCCAAATGAGTTAAATGCAGAATGAAGTAGGGAAATAGTTCTTAAACAAATGCAAAGTTATAAACTATTATATTTTTATGAATTAATTACCAAAACTTAAGTATTTCTGTTCAACTAAGAATACCATGGAAAAGATAAGCAAACAGTAGATAAATGACATGTAAGAAAAAATTTGCAAGTCTTAAGTATAACAGGGTATTAATACTTAGAATAAATATATATTCCTGTGAAACAAAGACAAAATAAAAATACTCATCAAAAATAGACAAAGCACATAAATAATATACAAAATCCAACTAATAATTCTCTGAAAAGATCTTTAAAATTCACTAAGAATTGAGGAGATACACATTAAAGAAATGAGATGTGACTTCATACCCAAAAGAATCATATTCATCCCCAACATTAGAAAATTGGATTATTCTAAGAAATAAATAAAAAAGAAATAGAAACCTTTACCTCAGTATCACATTTTAAAAGAAGAATAAGAAAAGAAAAATAAACAATAGCCTTCACATATTATTTCTGGGAGTAGTCAGCCTAACAAGCAATATGACAATAGTTCAAAAAAGTACAAAGGCATGACTTATGGTCAATTGTCTATGAGCAAACACAAAGTCCTGAGTTTAAACCCCAGTACTACCAAAAAATAAAGTATTAAAAAGAAACCAAATGTTTTAGCAAAAAAATGTACAGGTATATAAACTTATGACTCAGAAAATATTAAACTTTTTAATGTCCATAGGAGATAAGTATTTTTCATAGTTAGAGAGTTGGAAAAAAAAGATGCTTATTACTATGGTAATTAAGATGTGATATATGCATACTATATAGTACCTAGAAGCTATAGATTAGATGAACATCTAACCTCTAACACAATATGACCTATTATATAAACACCAAGTTTCACATATGAAATAATACTATGTTTCCTAAATGTATATAAATATTTGAGAGTACATATGATATATATTAGAATCAAGCACCTATCATAATAATCAGTATTTATTGTACATATCTTATGTTTTAAATACATCAAGTAATGGAATGATCTGGTCCTAAAAACTTGTATCATTATCTATCTCCCCTATATATTTTAGGAAACTGAATTACAGAGGGGTTTATATAACTTGTGGGTGGCACATTTGGACTTCAGCCTAAGGCATTCTGACTCCCAAGCTTTTGCTCTTTTTCTTCTACTATGTTGTCAGTGGAGAGAAGGCAAAAACTCAAGAAAGTGAATGAGCAAGTTATTAACTTCATGCCCTACACCTAAGAGCTAAAAAAAAAAACTTTTTAAAACACTTTAGCTTGGGCTGGGGATATGGCCTAGTGGCAAGAGTGCTTGCCTTGTATACCTGAGGGCCTGGGTTTGATTCCCCAGCACCACATATACAGAAAACGGCCAGAAGTGGCGCTGTGGCTCAAGTGGCAGAGTGCTAGCCTTGAGCAAGAAGAAGCCAGGGACAGTGCTCAGGCCCTGAGTCCAAGGCCCTAGACTGGCCAAACAAAAAAAAAAAAAAAAGAGAGAGAGAGAGAGAGAAAACACTTTAGCTTGTAAGATCTCACTTATTCCTTATAACTTCAACAAATAAAAAATGACCATGTAGACCATATACCTGATCTTTTCTTACTCTGAAATCTGGAACTCTTAATATTTGACTTTACATTTCCTATTATAGAAGACTCACTCTAAGACAGCATATCTGTGAAAAAAAATTCATTTCCACATTTGTAAGTCAATCCAGCTATATGATAATAATGAACACAATTCTTAAACACAAATTACGTGCGCCCTGTAGGGAAGTATCTATTTTAGCATGCTGGTTTTGGCAAACAAAGAAATTGTGTTTGCTAAGTTTGTACATGGAACACTAACAACACTTACTAAATTAGCATATTATCAGGAGATAATACCATCAATTTAGTCATTGAGTTGCGAGTATAATAGGAATTAAATGACAATAATAGCTATGATACTAAAAAATAAGAACCGTGAAATACTAAGTAGTCTTACCGTAGAACGCTTCCAGAAACGAATAATTTGACTGATATTTGTTGCAGGATGAAGTAAAAAGTAGTATTTCCATTCATCCCAGTCTAATGTCATTGTGTCATCACTGTCGATGCTGAAATAAAATTTAAAACCAGTGCTTACAAGCCACATACAAGCTAATCAACACTTCCTAAATATTTACTTTAAGGCCTCTCATTGTTGGGCTTCTTGAGGATCTGTATTTTCATACTTTTATTAATGACTTTATTTTTTAGAAGTTTTAAATTTTTAGAAAATACAATAAGATGACATAAATGGTTACAATACATTTTCTTTCAACATTTCTATTTATTGAAAGAAATATCTTTTATGGCACTATATAATTAGATCTTGTCTACAGCTGCAGTCAAAAACAGATTTATGCTTTCAAGGACTTAGAACATTTTATTAAACAAGAGATATGAATAACTTATATAAACCACAATATTAAAAAATAAAACAAAATCAGAAAGACAAGCAAGGAATAAAAAACTACCATCAATTCTTGACTTGTAAACTTGAGGCAACAGTGTTAGATTCACTCAAATGTACAACTGTTTATCTTTTCTTGAATTATCAAATATATTTAGAAATGAACCAAATGAAGCTTCTATATAAGTAACAAAAATCATTTGAAAAACAAACTCAATAGGCTGGGCACCAGTGGCTCACAACTGCAATCCTAGCTATTCGTGTAGCTAAAAAGCTGAGAATCACAGTTCAAAGCCAGCGTGGGCACGAGAATCTGTGAGACTCTTATCTCCAATAAACTGCTCAGAAAAAGCTGTAAGTGGCACTGTGGCTCAAGTGGTAAAGTGCTAGCCTTGAACAAAAGAAACTCAGGCACAGCACCAGGCCCATAGTTCAAGCCCCAGAACCAGCAATAATAATAAAATTTTTTAAAAATAAACTCAATAGAAGGGTTCAATGAAGGAAAGACAATGATGAGGAACTGGTAAATTCAAAAATATCTGAAAGACTTTGCCAGAGTGACACACCAAAAGACAAAAGCAGAAAATAGAGGAAGGGAAAGTAAAAGGAAGACTATATTGGACAAGATGAGAATGAAAATTTTCTAAGACTGTGTAAGATATGAATGCATCCCTTCAGAAAATACAACATGCCCCCAGCAGAATGAGTTAAACAAAATTCAATCTCACAGACTAGATTAAAAGAATTAAAGAATGCCAAGTGTAATAGTGCACCCCTAAAATCCCAGCACTAAGGAGGCTGAGGCAGGAGGATCATGAGCGTGAGACCAGCCTGGGCTGGGCTACCTCAGCAAGTTTCAGGCTAGTCTGGGATATAGAGACTTTGTCTCAAATAAACAAGCAAAAAACCTACAAAGCACACAAAAAAAAATCATAAGAGGTAGAAACAGAAGACAAACCCCCATACCAAACATCAATAATCACAGTGACCTGCAATTTCACCTAACAGTAGAAATCGGAAAATACTAAATAGTGTATCAAAGCTCTGAAGAAAGGTAATTGTTATATTAGAAATGTATATCTAGCAGACTGTATTTCCAAAACAAAAGCGAAATAAACATGCATTCAGGAACTCAAAAACTATGAGTTAAAGTATTGTTATATGTCCACTAAAGGAATTTCTGAGGAATATAATTCAAAAACAATGGGAAATATCTGTTTAAAAAATAGCCTGACATGCTAGATAATGATTAAATAAAATGCCAAATATAAATACATCTAAACAAACATTCTACATAAAGAAACAATTACATACATCACTTTGACAATAAATAAGAAAAAAATAAAGAAACAATTACATCATCTATTTGTTAAAAGAAAAAGAACAAAAGAGTTTATAAATCAGGATGGAAATGTCTGGAATTAAGAGTATTCTTAAAGCTTTCTAATATTTAAAGTGAATGTAAAGATTTTGCTTAACTTTGGTCTTTAAACTTTTATGGTAAAGTCTTAAGACTAACTGCATACAGGAAACAAAATATATATTTCCAACCAGTAAAAAATGAACTAGTAGTAAAAACGAGAAAAAAGATTATGACAAAGCAAAAAAGAAAGAGAATATAAAATGTGGAATGAAGAGAAAACAGAAGTATATTGATAAAAACAAATTCAAATACCACAAATAATACTAATTATATGTACATATAGAGTATACTATGTATACATACTACAGTATACATACTAGAGTGTGTATACGTACTAGAGTATACATACTATTATACTATGTAAACATAGTAGAGTATATATTAATTACACAAGAGCAACACACATATTTATATGTATACATAGAGAGTCATTAAAGTCATCATGTATAAAAGGAATTGTGAAAGTTAAATAAAAAATTAAAAATCCAGATGTAAACTGTTTATTCAAACAGAGGCCCTCACAGTTTGGATCTTGAATGTCCTCTGAAGGCTCATGCGTTGAAGCTTTGATCCCCAACCCATGTGGCTGTTGGGAGGGGTTGACACTAATGCAAGCACTGGGGTCATGACCTTGAAGAGGCTCCTGGAGCCTTGGCACCTTCCTAATCTGGCCCCCACGTGGTGATCAAGCCCCCTCCGCCCGTGTCCCTGCCATGATGCCTCATGCCACTGAAGGACTAAAGCAACAGAACCAATGGACAGGAGCCAAAACCTCAGAAATGAGGGGCCAAAATAAACCTTCCCTTTGTTTTAGAAATAACTATCTGAGGTATCCTGCCAGTGTTAGAAGGCTTACAAACGTAAAGGTACATAAAAACATTTAGCTGAATGATGGCAAATACTGGTATCACAAAGATTTAATAATTTTGAAATTGGTTGGATCTGAGAAGATCCTTCAAACACATAAAGCTAAAAATGTATGACTGTAAGAAAAAATGAAAAGGCTTCATCATAGTGATAGATATCAATTTGTCAGTCATCTGTAAGTCAGGAACACAAACAACTGTTTTCTGCAACAAATAGAAGACATATTCTTTAAGGACATAGGGAACATATATAAAAACTCTCAGTGTAGCAAAAATCAAAGAAATACTATCATGTAGGCCATAGTCTTTAAATACTGGGCAATAATGTTAGAAATTAATAACTAAAAATCTCTTAAAATATAAATGTTTTGAAATTCTAAGATACACTTTGAAGTTTAAAATGTATTTAAAATGTAAATTGAAAAAATCTGATATGAAAAAGAAAGTCGTGATTTAGATATTTAAACTTGGCACTAAGGTAAGACACAGCCATTTCAACCATCTCAGTCATTTTTTTCATCAAAAGAAATCTTCCTGAAAGCCTGAGAAACAGAACAAATGAATGTGCAGCTATTTAACTCAAACAACAGTGGAAAGCTAGGAGCCCACTCTGCTCAGATTCCCCATCCCTCCTCTCACACATCTGAGAAATCACTAGACTGTGAGTGTGCGCAATTTCATGTGGAATATCTTTGCAACTTGCTGTCAGAAGAGTAGATACAAAGTGTCACAAAACTATACAAACAGGAGCAAGTTTGTTCACAAAGCTGTAGAATAAGGGGAAAATGCCAAGTATATAGCAATTTGTTTCTGATATAGAGCATAAGACAAAGGAATATTATTAAAATGAAGACAAAAGCTGACCTTTTCACAATGGTTTTTGCCTGAGCTTCAGAAATATTTATACCCAATGCCTTCACAGCATCAACTACTTCTGAAGTTTCTATTAATCCTTTAAAAAGTGAAAAAATATCAAATTAGAATATCCAAAAAGATGATGCAACAAATATAGTCAGAATTTTTAGGTCTATAATTCCAAATTCACAACTCTCAGTCTAAAAAATCTAGAATAAAAGAATCTTTGCAAATATGATATCAAAATTAATTTGGTGGCAAAAGTTGCCTTAATCTAAAATGAGGTTAATTTTTACTCAGTTATTTCTACTTTAGAGTGATTATTTTTATTTCCCTGTAGAAATGTTAATGTATGTACTTTACAGTAGTGACCCAGACACCTCTTTGAGTACCACATAATGTATCATATTTGGACTATATTATTTTCTTAAACATAGATACTAAATTTAGCACACGTCAAGTCCCAAGGGTTATAGTTTCTGGATTACTGGAAACAGTTGAAAAAGTTAATGCCAAAGTCTTACATGAGATGCATGAAAATAAAACTTTTCAATGATTTATAAATAAGCTTTAAAAAGACACCATAACCAGAATACAACACCACTCTTTTAACCCAACTATATCACATCAATTAATGTGAATCAACAAATATACTCAATATAAACTATTACAAAGTTCACTCTTGTGAAAGAAAAATTAGATATTCCATATTTTCCTCAAACCTTGAAATAAAAATCTAATCATATCATTTCCCAATTCCAAAAGAAATTCTTAATTCTTCTTTACATAAAGATAATAGTTGAGTATACCCAATCTTTATAAAAAGGAGGACAATTTTATATGTGAAATTTTTTAGTGTTTCCTAGTTGAAAACTAGGATACACTACCATATGATAGTCATAAAGCATCTATACATCTAATCACACCTTAACTTTGTAGTATATGGACCATATCCATACTTTTTATGTACTTGCAAATGGTATGTGAAAGGAATATTATTTATTTATTAGGAATATTATTATTTATGTACTTACAAATGGTGTGTGAAAGGAATATTATTTAGCACATGGGAGGAAAAAAACCTTGATTCATACCCAGAATTTCGCACTGTGCAATTTAATTTTTTTGCCAGTCTTAGGGCCTGAGCACTGTCCCTGGCTTTTTTTGCTCAAGGCTTGCACTCTACCAGTTGAGCCACAGTGCCACTTCCAGCTTTTTCTGTGTGTGTGTGTGGTGCTGAGGAATTGAACGCAGGGCTCCATGCATGCTAGGTGAGCACTCTACCACTGAGCCACATTCCCAGCCCGCACACTCTGAAACTTAAAGGTCCCAAGTGTTCCAAGCTCTAGTTCCTCAGCCTAGAAATCAAAGTTTCATCAATTGAGGAAGCTAAATTCCTTGCATATCTCATTAAAGTGAAATATCACCAAGTGTGCATCAATCAGTTCAACATAGTCATTTTTAAACATTTGATCATCAGTAATCCAAATACTGCTCTGTATCTAGCCTATTAAATGTGAGAGAACTGAAAGATTAACAAACACTAAGGAATTCAAAAATTTTTAAATATGTCACATTTTACTAAATGTATGTTAATGGAAGAGTTAGAAGTAAAATTCACTACATAGGTAAATAAAGAGATGAGAAACAAGAGCAACAAACGAAATGCAATAAAGGATAAACAGAAGAACACTAAAGAAATAAAAATATTTCTATAAAAGGCACAGTACGAGCCAGGCACTGGTGACATCATAGATACAGATGAGTAAACCTTTTCTTCTTTTTCTTCCATTTCCTAAATCCCCCAAAACTCTTAAGAAAAATCCTTGATGATGAAATTACGGGGGTTTTGTATGTCAAATGACTAAGCCAGGTGCAGAGGCTTCTTCCTGACATTACAGCTTCTCAGGAGGCAAAAATGGGGGAATGATGAATAATGGCTCCAAGCCAGCCTGCACAAGTCAAGCTCACAAGTCTTCACACCAATCGCTGAGGGCAGTGGTATGTACCTGTCATCCGAAAGTACTGAGGAAGTACAATGGCAAGGCACACTCGGCCATCTCGGCAGTTCAGGGAAGCACTAACGGGGCAACTGAAATCCAGGCTACTCTGAGAATAAAGTAGAACCCTGAGCAAAAGGAGGGTAGCTCAAAAGTAGAGGACCTCTTCCTAGCAAGCCAACAGAGCCTGAATTCAAACCCCAGTACCACCAAAATAATGGTTTTATGTTTTACATGTCTACATACAAATACTAGTTGTACCAAAGGGTTTCATTATATTTCCAAACATGCATGCAATGTATCCTGGTCAAGTTTACCCCCCTATCTTCCCCTCATCCCCCTCCTCACTTCTTAAAATAATTTCAAACTTCTGATTTCATCAATGTACATAAAGTACTTCATACATTCTCTTCACCCTCACATTTTACCATCTCCCCCTCCAGCTGGTACACACACACCTCCAAGTGTAATCTGTTTCATATGTCATTGATTTTGGAGAGTGGATATGTGTCTTTTTCAATCTGTCTTAGACTTAATATGATGATCTTCCAGTTCTATTCATTCTTCTGCAAATACCATAATTTTGTTCTTCTTTATGGCTGGATAATACTCCTGTTTATCTATCCATGCATCTATCTATATATATGCACATAAATAGACCACATGCTATTTATCCATGCATCAGCTGATAAACACTTATATTTTGACTATAAATAGTGCTGCTATAAACACAGATATGCAGGTATCTCAACTGTATGTTATCTTCCTTCTTTCAAATATACACCCAGAAGTTGAATAGTAGGACCCTATGGTTCTTCTATTTTTAGCTTTCTAAGGAACCTCCGGATTACTGTAAATTAGTGGCTGTACTAATTTATATTACCATCAAGGATTTAAAGGTTTCCAACATCCTTGCCAGTATTTGTTGTTTCCTTGATGAAAAGCACACTAACCTGGTGAGATCAAACATCAATGATGCTTTGATTTGCATTTTTATTATGGCCAAGGATGTTGAACACTTCCTCAGATGCACTATGAGCCATCCATTCTTAACACTAATGGTGATGATGTAAGGCTTAAAGGTCCCTGCATCCTCTGAAGATGCTAGAGCGGACTCTGCTCTGTGCTTGTCTCTTCAATTCTGGTAGCCTCAGATGTTCCCTGCATGTGATGAAGATGCATTGCTCCAGTTACAACTCAACCATCATAAGATGGCCTTCACGTCATCATCTTCATCATCAGCACCACCACCATCTGTATCTGTCTTCGGTGTCAAAATTTTCCCTTTGTATAAGCACCAGTCAAAACAGATAAGGGCCTATCCTAATGACCTCATATTCATTTCATTATCTCTACAAAGATCCTATTTTTAAATGAAGCCCCATTCTGAGGTACTAGGGTTAAGACTTCGATGTATCTTTCTGAGAGGACATAATTTAAATATCACTGCTAGTAGAAGTAATTGAATCTTTGACAGTAGGCTAGTAAAGTACTAATACTTAGTCACATTAAGCAGATCCAGATGAAACAAACACATACCGTTGTTATTTCTGTCCAAACTATGAAATGCCAATTTCATTTTTATCTCATGGTCTTGAAGGTACTGCACAAATTCTTCAAAGTTCAGTTTTGAGTCAGCATTGGTATCTGCAGCTTCAAGAATTTCCTATGAAAGAATTTCCTATGTTGTAAGTAAAGCTACCATTCCAATTAACATTTGCAAATTTCACTCCTACTAATAATTATGATTGCCTTACTTATTACCCAGCTTTTTGTCAGTAATTGTTCCAAGTCTATTAAGTGGCTTTAAAAAAAGAACTTTGGGGGGGGTGGAGGTGGGGAGGAGGACTGGGAGGGAGAGAAGGTAGGAGAACAATGAAGGTGGGGTAACAAGTAGGACAAGAAATGTACTCACTGCCTTATGTAACTGTAACCCCTCTCTACATCACCTTGACAATGAAATAAAGTTTAAAAAACCTTTTGTAATAATTATGAGCCTTCCTAGTAGATACGTAATTGCTTGAAGTAAACAATGACTGTCAAGGACCTCAAAGAAATAGACACTAAGAGATATACAGCTTTGACATCAGAGGTAAAACCAACAGGTGTTTTGTTTTTGAAGGGAGGTTGTTTTTGTTTTGGCCAGACATAGGGCTTGAACTCAGGGCTGGGCACTGCCCCTGAGGTTCTTTTGTGTGAGCCCAGTGCTCTACCACTGCAGCCATAGCGCCACTCTCATAGTCTTTCACCACTCTCAGAGCCCAAGCTGGCTCTGAAGTGAGGTCCTCAGAGCTCAGCCTCCTGAGTAACTAGGACGATAGCTGTGAGCTACTGGCACCTGGCTTTAAAGGTTTTTTAACTACAAGATTTTATAATAACATTAAAATGCATATCATATAAATTTTCAGCAGCCTCCTGTCTCATTGGACATATTTTATCCATCTTTATACCATTAATGGCTAACATAAAGTATGGCATACATAGGCCCTTAATAAATAAATTGGATAACATACTTTATTGAGTTGAACAGTAAGTATTATGAGCTGAGTACTGGACTAGATATTAGGAATTTGGAAAACACAAAAGATCTCATCTCTTCTCTAAATCCAGTTACAGACTAGCATAGATAACTCTCATAACCAAAAACAATATGTTAGATGATGTAATAAGAATGCATTCAAGGTTCAATAAGGTTTGGAGAGATTCTGGAAAGCATTCACAGAATACTGCTTCTGATCAGATTCACAAAGAAAAGCAGGTATTAAGTAAACAAATAGGTGTGGACATTCTAAGGATATGCGATCATATTTGCATGGAGGCAGGAGAGATAAGAATTCAAAGAACATCATAATTATCATAATAGAGATAATAATAGCTAACACTGGTTGAACACTTCTAAGCACTTTATATGGATAAATTCATTTAATCTTCATAACAACCCTAAATAGTGCCGATCTGGTAAGGAGACACTAAATGGGAGAAAATGTCAAAGATAAGATGGGCAAGGGAGGGGCTGGGAATATGGCCTAGTGGCAAGAGTGCTTGCCTCATATACATGAAGCCCTGGGTTCGATTCCTCAGCACCACATATATAGTAAAAGCCAGAAGTGACACTGGCTCAAGTGGCAGAGTGCTAGCCTTGAGCAAAAAGAAGCCAGAACAGTGCTCAGGCCCAGAGTCAAAGGCCCAGGACTGGCCAAAAAAAAAAGAAAGAAAAGAAAAGAGTATGTAGAGACAGATGTAAAATTCTGATTTTTTAAAATTATTTTACACTTACTTTTAATCTACTGGTTTTCCACTTAGATAAGTAATATAACAATTTGTTTTACAGTAAACTTCTTGAGAGTGATGTCAGCAAGACGATGAAATAGAAGTGTTGGCCTCCCTTCCCCTCACCCTACTCTGGAGAGTTCAGCCAGCAATTTTCTACACATTAGAATGCACGCCGTTTAGAAATCTCTAATATTTAAAAGCAAGCCTGAGACATCTACATGGTCACCAGAACTGAGTGAATACTTCTTTAAAAGAGTAAGTACAGTTTTACTTCAACTAAACTGCTCTTCCATGCTGACAAGCCAGCATTTCCCCACAGTTCTATCCAGCTCCCCCAGCATTCCCAAGATGCCTCCCAGAAAGGCAGCTCAAGTCTTGCATCACAAAGAATATTAGTGGTGACAGCACAGCTGTGGTTAGATATACAAAGTGAGGCAAAGATGTTAGAGACCAGTACATGAACCTTGATGTTATCTCTGTGTTCTTTCCAACTCTGGTTCCCAAGCAAAGACACTATTCAATGGCCCACTTGTAAAACTGAACTGGTTGCCTTCAAAAACAGTGCAAAGTTCAACCTAAGTTTGAGTCTACTGATGCTTACCACTAAGCATGAAAGTCTACTCCAATAATCCCATTCAGGCAGGGAGATACTTCAAAGAAACAAAGGCTCACTGAACTTAGAAAATCAAGCACCGACTCCATTAAGTCAAAATACCTGTTCAATGACACTCAGGCAGGGAATTTCCCACTCCATGTATTTTAGAGAAGCACAGAAGCTAGAATTACCTGACCTGAAAGGTCAAATCAACACTGATTTACCCAAAAGCCCAACCATGGTACCACCATGGCAGGGAGACAATAGCCAGTGGCTTAATGTCTAAGAATCACTGTCCCTGGGTCTATAAAATGCATATCCCAAATAGTGGAATTTCCCTGCCAGGAAAACATGAAATCATTGGCCTTATCTGAAGCCACTGTAGGGCCTAGCCCCAGCATCACCCAACATTAGAGCAAAGGTATCAGCTCAGCCAATTAAAGGTAGCAACATGCCCTGCTTGTCTGGGGGTGATAATCGCCCTCTGGTCCTTCTAGAATCACAGGCTAAATGGTGAATACCTATTCTTGACATAGAAACCTGCTATCTTCTCAAATATACAGACAAATACAAGGAAGAACAAGACAATTACAAAGAATTAGAGAATCATATCTCCAAAAGATACTAACATGGCTCTAATGATGGACCCTAAGATCTTGAGAAGAGATCAAAGAAATGGCTACATTATTCAGTTTTGCTGTATCACAACAAGATATCTAACACAGCTAACACAAAAAGACTTATTTAGCTCAAAGTTTAGAAGGTTCAAAAATCAAGATTGGGCAGTCCCATTTGTCTTGCCTCTGTGAGGCTGTCAGATATACTGGCATGTCACCACAGGAATGTGTGCAGGAGCAAATAATCAGGTCTTAAACTAGACCACAAAGAAACAAAGTACAGAGTACCCTTCTTTCTGAGGGCATTCCTATAATGGCTTCAGGACCTCCTACAAAGATCTATATCTTAAACCACAGCAATGGCTTGAGCATTGTAGCTCAAGCCTGTAATCATAACTAACATGAAGATAGGCCAGTCCAGGCAAATGGGAATTGGGAAGACTCTATCTCAACTAATAGTTGAAAAGAGTGACAGGCCTGTTATCCCAGTTAGGCACGGTGCTGTGTGCCAATTATCACCAATGGCATGAGGAGAGCCCCGCAGAACAGCAGCCAGGGCTGACCTGGGCATCAAGTAAGATCCTCCCGTGAAAATAACCAATACAAGGAAACATGACTCGAAGTGCTAGAGAACCTTGTCTAGCAAGTGTGAGGATCTAAGTTGAGTCCCAAGTACTGTCAAAAATAAAAATAAAAAGGCTGGGCACTGGTGGATCACCCTGTAATGCTAGTTACCCACGAGGCTGAGATCTGAGGATCACAGTTCAAAACCAGCTGGGGCAGGAAAGCCTATGAGACTCTTTTATTTTATTTTTATTTATTTTTATTATTATTATTTTTTTTTTGCTCAAGGCTAGCACTCTACCTCTTGAGCCACAGTGCCACTTCCAGCTTTTTCTGAGTATGTGATGCTGAAGAATGGAACCCAGAGCTTCATGCATGCTAGGCAAGCCCTCTACCACTAGGCCACATTCCCAGCCCCATGAGACTTTTTTTTTGTCTTGTAGATTCTATTTTTTTTTATTTTTGTTGTCAAACTGATGTACAGAGAGGTTACAGTTTCATACATTAGGCATTGGGTAAATTTCTTGTACTGTTTGTTGCTTCCTCCCTCATTTCCCCCCTCCCCCTTCCCCCTTTTCCCTTCCCCCCCCTCCCACATGAGAGTCTTTATCTCCAATTAAGCACCAGAAAACAGGAAGTGGAACTGTGGCTCAAAGTGGTAGAGAGCTAGCCTTGAGCAAAAGAGATCAGGGACAGCACCCAGGGCCTGAGTTCAATCAATAACAAGAAGTTCATAGTACCTCCCAATCCTGCTACCACAGGACCGATCTCACTCTAATGGGACAGGTATTATATTAGCAGTGATAGAGACCAAGGTAAGTAATTTTTCTCTTGGTATCCTTAAGTTCCATCTAAGTCATTTTTGAATTACTCAAGGGAATGGGGGGGGGGGCGGTTTAGCTTGAGTGTTACAACGCCTTCCTAGCAATCTCAAGACCCTGAGTTCAAACGCAGTACCCTCACCTCAAAAACCAAAGACCCTCTGGAACACTATAAAAGTCTGGCTTTTGTGTACGTGTGTCAGAAAGAGTAGCTTTGGACAACCCACGTTTGCATGTCATTTGGAGAAAACCTTCTTAAAAAAGAATCCTTTGCCTGTGATCCCAAAGTCTTCACTCTGACTAGGTTCAGCGAATTCTGAATGTCCCCAACCCAGTCACCATCTCCCCCAACCCGACCACTGGGAAGTGACCGTGGTGCGAAGCTTGCCGCTGATGAGCTCTCAGGTTGCACGCGTCGCGCTGGGTGGTTCTGTTGAAGGAAGCCATCGAGGGAGATCTCGCCTTGCCCCGGCTTTGCAAAGGGCGGTCAGGCGGGGCTTCCCCAGAACATCTCTCCACGCCGCTGTGGCTCACCTTCTCCGAGCTCATGCCAAACGAGGAGCTCCAGTAGTCCAACCCTTCCCTGAGCTCCACGATGTCCACCACGCCGTCCCCATTGCGGTCCAGATCTTCAAAGAGGATCTGGTAGCGGAAGTGGTCTTCCTCACTCAGGCAGGCCACCTCGGGCAGCACGAGGCCCCGCAGCCAGCGCAGCATGGCCGGCGCCCGGAGGCCCGGAGGCCCGCTGGGCGCTCTCTCCCGCCGCGCCGGGGGTCTCTCGAGGCGGCAGACACGGCCTCCTCGGACAGAACCTTCCAGCACCACCCGATGGGAGCCCAAGCCTCCTCTGGAGGTCGAGGGCCGGGTCGCCGCGTGAGGTCCTGCCGGAAGCTAGAAGCTCCTTTCCGGAAGTTGAGGGCCAGGAGGCGCACACGAGGCCCTGCCGGAAGCTGGGAAGCTGGAGGCCCCTTCCGGAAGTTGGGGGCCAGGAGGCCGCACGAGGCCCTGCCGGAAGCTGGAGGCCCTTCCAGAAGTTGAGGGCGGTCGCCGCAAGGCCCTGCCGGAAGCTGGCGGCCCCTTTCCGGAAGTTGAGGGCCAGGAGGCGCACACAAGGCCCTGCCGGAAGCTGGAGGCCCTTCCGGAAGTTGAGGGCGGTCGCCGCAAGGCCCTGCCGGAAGCTGGCGGCCCCTTTCCGGAAGTTGAGGGCCAGGAGGCGCACACGAGGCCCTGCCGGAAGCTGGAGGCCCTTCCGGAAGTTGAGGGCCAGGAGGCGCACACGAGGCCCTGCCGGAAGCTAGAAGCTCCTTTCCGGAAGTTGAGGGCCAGGAGGCCGCACGAGGCCCTGCCGGAACCTGGGGAGCCGGAGGCCCCTTCCGGAAGTTGAGGGCGGTCGCCGAGCCTTCGGGAAGTTGTCTCTTGGCCTCCACTGCTTTCTTTTTTAATTTTCTAAGAACAGCGTGGTGCTCTTCCCCCTCCCCCTCCCCCTCCCGCGGTTGTAAGTTTTCATCCCCCCCCCCCCCGTGATGCGCAGGAGTCACGGGCGACGGGCGGCGCGTCCCCTTCCGGTCACGCTCATCACCCTCGTCCCCCCCCCCTGCACAGTTAATATCCACATGCGCCCTGTGACCCCGAAGCGGGGCGGCCTCCCTCCCCTCTCCCTCCCCCTGTGAGCCCCGCAGCGCCCTCCCTCCCCTCCCCCTCCCCCTGTGAGCCCCGAAGTGGGGCGGCCTCCCTCCCCTCTCCCTCCCCCTGTGAGCCCCGCAGCGCCCTCCCTCCCCTCCCCCTCCCCCTGTGAGCCCCGAAGTGGGGCGGCCTCCCTCCCCTCTCCCTCCCCCTGTGAGCCCCGCAGCGGCCTCCCTCCCCTCTCCCTCCCCCTGTGAGCCCCGCAGCACCCCCCCTCCCCTCTCCCTCCCCCTGAGACCCCGAAGCGGCCTCCCTCCCCTCTCCCTCCCCCTGTGAGCCCCGCAGCGGCCTCCCTCCCCTCTCCCTCCCCCTGTGAGCCCCGCAGCACCCTCCCTCCCCTCTCCCTCCCCCCTGTGAGCCCCACAGCACCCTCCCTCCCCTCTCCCTCCCCCTGTGAGCCCCACAGCACCCTCCCTCCCCTCTCCCTCCCCCTGTGAGCCCCGCAGCGCCCTCCCTCCCCTCTCCCTCCCCCTGTGAGCCCCACAGCACCCTCCCTCCCCTCTCCCTCCCCCTGTGAGCCCCGCAGCGCCCTCCCTCCCCTCTCCCTCCCCCTGTGACCCCGCAGCGCCCTCCCTCCCCTCTCCCTCCCCCTGTGACCCCGAAGCGGGGCGGCTTCCCTCCCCTCTCCCTCCCCCTGTGAGCCCCGCAGCGGCCTCCCTCCCCTCTCCCTCCCCCTGTGACCCCGCAGCGCCCTCCCTCCCCTCTCCCTCCCCCCGTGAGCCCCGCAGCACCCTCCCTCCCCTCTCCCTCCCCCTGTGACCCCGCAGCGCCCTCCCTCCCCTCTCCCTCCCCCTGTGAGCCCCGCAGCGCCCTCCCTCCCCTCCCCCTCCCCCTGTGAGCCCCGAAGTGGGGCGGCCTCCCTCCCCTCTCCCTCCCCCTGTGAGCCCCGCAGCGGCCTCCCTCCCCTCTCCCTCCCCCTGTGAGCCCCACAGCGCCCTCCCTCCCCTCTCCCTCCCCCTGTGAGCCCCGCAGCACCCTCCCTACCCTCTCCCTCCCCCTGTGAGCCCCGCAGCACCCTCCCTCTCCTCTCCCTCCCCCCCTGTGAGCGCCCCACAGCACCCTCCCTCCCCTCTCCCTCCCCCTGTGATCCCCGCAGCGCCCTCCCTCCCCTCTCCCTCCCCCTGTGAGCGCCCCACAGCACCCTCCCTCCTCTCTCCCTCCCCCTGTGAGCCCAGCAGCACCCTCCCTCCCCTCTCCCTCCCCCTGTGAGCCCCGCAGCACCCTCCCTCTCCTCTCCCTCCCCCCCTGTGAGCGCCCCACAGCACCCTCCCTACCCTCTCCCTCCCCCTGTGAGCGCCCCACAGCACCCTCCCTCCCCTCTCCCTCCCCCTGTGAGCGCCCCACAGCACCCTCCCTCCCCTCTCCCTCCCCCCTGTGAGCCCCACAGCACCCTCCCTCCCCTCTCCCTCCCCCTGTGAGCCCCACAGCACCCTCCCTACCCTCTCCCTCCCCCTGTGAGCCCCGCAGCGGCGTCCCTCCCCTCTCCCTCCCCCTGTGAGCCCCGCAGCACCCTCCCTACCCTCTCCCTCCCACTGTGAGCCCCGAAGCGGCCTCCCTCCCCTCTCCCTCCCGCCTTCCCTCAATTAGATAAACACATACACAATACCCAGCTCAGAAAAAATCACGCACGGGACGGCAAGGGGGTGAACTACAGGGAGGAAAAGTGAAAGGATTCTACACAGTGGTTAGGAGTAACAACAGCAGTGAAACCCCTTGCTTCGCAGCCTGGAGGTCACTTGGCTTCGCATCATCGTACGTGATGGTAAGTGTATGGCCACCGAGCTCTGTGACCTCTGCCAGGACGCCCCACACAGTCACCAATGATCATCAGCCAGGGACACCGTGGAATCAGCTTCTCTGGGTCTGGCTCACTTCACTTACTGTGACTTTTTTTCCCCATGTCTTTCCAGTCTCTTACGAATGAGGCAATGTCATTCTCTCTGACAGATGCATAGAATCCCGTTGTGTATGTACCACAGTATCTTGATCCACTCATCTACTGAAGGGCATCTGGGTTGGTTTCATATTTTAGCTATGGTATATAATGCTGCATGACCACAGTAGCTTTAGTATGGCCTTGTTTGTGATCCTGTGGGTAAATGCCCAGAAGTGGGGTTGCTGGGTCAGAGAGTCTTTTGCACCCCCTACATCTTTAAGAGACTAACTTGTTGTTTCAGCCACTCACAAACATTTTTTTTTAAAAAAACAACTTTCGTATTACAAAACTACCTTCGTATTACAAGGCTTCATATAGCAACATTGCTGGCCCTACCCTCCACCCTGAAACACCACTTTCTTTGACACCACACACATCTGTCACTTCTCCGCCTCTCTTAGACCCTTTTCCAGCTACAAGGTGAACCTCATCTTTTCTAACGTGAGGCCCTGGAGAACTGCAGTAGATGTGCTGGATGGTTTATATAGACAGCTAGTTCTGTAATTCATCACTTTGAAGTTGTGTGTCCTCTATTCATATCCTTTAAAAGCCAGACTCAGGTCAGGCACCGGTGGCTCACACCTGTAATCTTAGCTGCTCAGGAGGCTGAGATCTGAGGATGGAAGTTGGAAGCCAGCCCCAGTAGGGAAGTTTGTGAAATTCTTATCTCCAATTAAACACCAGAAAACCAGAAGTGGGGCTGTGGCTCAAACAAAGTACTAACTTTGAGCACAAAAGCTCAGAGACAATGCCTAGGCCCTGAGAACAAGCCCCTGGACCAGCACCAAAAACTGAAAGGAAGAAAGCAAAAAGTGACCAGGTGCCATTAAATGCATACTGTTTCGCTGAATAAGTTTAGAAATTAACAATAAAACAGAAATCTATTGACTTGTTTATAAATGTGCATGTATGCAATAAATAAATGCCAGATTATAGTTTATGTATTAAACACATTGCAGCTTACTGCTTTAAGCTCAGTAAGCAATGTCGTTTTTCTATATATTTGCTCAATTAACAACTTATTCAGGAAAGTACTGTTATTCTCAATTTACAGAGGAAGAAACTGTGAAAACACCTGAAATTTTAGGGTGTTTGTCAGTTCATCTCCAGTTACCCAGTGAAATTGATAAGGAAAACCCGCTGTTATCAAACAAAATAAATGGCTTATTTGTCTACTGTAAGAAAAGTATGGAACAAGAGCTTGTTGTTGGCGTAAGTCAGGACCTCTCAACTCCAACACCCTTGGCATTTGAGACCCAGCAATTTCTTGTTCTGTTGTAGCAGAATGTCTGACAGCATTCCTGGCCTTTCCTCACCGGACACCAGTAAAACACACACACGCGCGCACATACACAAGAGCATCAAAAATGTAAAAAACACCAAATGTATGTCCCCAGGGGACAAAACCACCCTAGATGAGACAAAGCTGACTCTGGAAGTCTGGTGAAGCAAAAGACCCAAGTCTCATTAAGAGACCAAATGAGGCTGGGAATGTGGCTTAGTGGTAGAGTGCTTGCATAGCATGCATGAAGCCCTGGGTTCAATTCCTTAGTGCCACATACCCAGAAAAGGCCAGAGTGGCACCGTGGCTCAAGTGGTAGAGGTCTCACCTGGAGCAAAAAAAGCTCAGGGACAGTGCCTAGGGCCTGAGTTTAAGCCTCAGGACTGGCCAAAACAAACAAAAGAAGAAGCCAAATGAGAGTAAGGTCACACATGTAACCCTAGCTACTTAGGAGGCTGAGATCTTAAGATCAAAGCCTGCAAGGGGCAGACAAGTCCTTGAGACTCGTATCTCAACTTGACTTCCAAAAAAGCTCAAAGTGGATTGTAGCTCAAGTGGTAGAGTACCAGCCTTGAGCAAAAAAGCTAAAGGATGGTAGCTGGGCCCTGAGTTCAAGCCATAGTACCAAAGAAGATATAAAAAAGGAGAGAGGCTGGGTCCCTTGACCCTCACCGAAAGGCCGTTAAAGCAGAGCCAAGCCCAGGCCATTCTGCTCACAGGGTGTGGGGTGCGGTTTTTCCTATAAGGCTAAGAAAATCATCAAGGACATGCCCGTGGTCGAACAAGATCTGGATCCAGATAGTACTACAGCGTCAGTGTAAATGGTCATTTATTGGAACTGAGACACTAATTCAAATGCTCAGCTATTATTACTGATGATGCAAGTGAAGTGTTTGACTTCTGAACTCAAGCAAGGGCAGAATGAAATGACTGAAGTAATTCCTCTGACTGATGATGTTCTAACTACATTAAGGAAGGAAGAGTTACAAAAATTGAAACGATCTTGAAGGGATATTACCCACTCTTCAGTCAAAGAATAAAAAGTTAAAGGAAGACATTGAAAGAGAGAAGCAGTGGATGGATGAGCAGCAACAAATGCTGAAAACTCTAACTACAATCCTCAGTGAACTGGAAACCCAGGTTTGTAATCGCTAATAAGATGAAAACAGAAAGTCTCAGTATAAAAGAATTTAAGGAGAAACTCTTGATTGCCCTGCGTGAGTTTCTGGAAGACCATTTTCCCCTGCCTAGTGGAAAACTTAAAAGGAAAAAGACAAACATTGAATCCACCGCAGAGCTGATAACATTGAATGAGATTATAGAGATTCTTATAAATAGAATGTTTGATGTTCCACATGAATCCTTATGTCCAAATTAGTGATTCCTTTTGGCCACCATATGTTGAGCTGCTGCTGCACAATGGAATTGTTTTGAGACATCCTGAAGATCCAAATCAAGTGAGACTGGAAGCCTTTCATCAGTAAAAGGATGAGCTCTTTTCATACTATAAGGAATCTGTTATCCAGAGATAAAGGAAGCATAGTACCACTTGAATAAGCCAGGAATATCCAGAGATAAAGGAAGCACAGTACCATTTGAGTAAGCCAGGAGTAATAACTAGCTCACCGCCCCCATTCCTTCTGCTGGTTTGTTAGGCAGGGTCTCTCCATGGAGCTAGACTGGTGTCCATCTCCAGCTCCCATCTCTCTAGTGCTGGTTGTGGTGTGTGCCACCACCAAGCCAGGCCGTCGATCTACTTTAAAACTTAAATAACATGTGCTGCCAACTATTCATTTTTAAGTGATTTTTTTAATCATTCAGTACTTTGATGTTTTCAACTGCAAGTGAAAAATACTATGGACTGTATTTATGTACTTTATTTAAAGTTCTTTGAAAAATTGTAAATCTGTGAAGTTGCTAATGTTTTTCTAGAATTGTTGTATTGGAAGCTATTGGCTCATGCCTACAGGCTGGGATCTGAGGATCCCAGATTGAAGCCAGCCAGGTGGACCTTTATCTCCAAATAACTATCAAAGCCAGAATTAGAGGCAGGGCACAAGTAGTGGGGCACCAGCCATATTGAAAAGGCTTGAAGCCTTGAGTTCAAGCCCCAGAACAGTACTGCCCCCCCCAAAAAAAAGAAAGGTCATTTAATTTGGAGATTTTTTTTTCTTATGGTGCTAGGTAGCAAACCAGGACTTTGTCCAAGGTAAGCAAGCACTCAACTACCCATCTCAGGAGACAGTTTTAAACTTGAAATAATATCCAACTAGAAAACATAATTTAAAAATATTGAGCAAATCTGTTCCATATGTTTTTTTCCTATGATTGTTAAAAATTGGAATATGGAAAGCTAATAGGTAAAGCTGCCATGAAATTTTTTATTTTGTATTAAATACCAACTGACAGTATATGTTAATACCCTTGTGTTTCTGTAATTATTACCAAGAAAATTGTGTTGAAAAATTATCAAAATCGAGAGACAAAGGATAAAAAGACAAACCAATGCAACAGCAATACTTTAAAACTACATGGTGTAGGACCTTCAGGAAGTCAAGAAAGAAATGGAAGCAAAAATTGATACAGTCTACTCCTCTATTAAAGAAGACCTTAACATCCTGAGAAATGCAAGACATGAAAAAACGGATTCAAAACACAACTCATTAAAAGAAGAAATTACCACAATGAGAGCTGATCTGGCAACCATAAACAGCTCACTCATCTCAATGCAAACCACACCCGCAGCCACATCACAAAGAATTGATCATCTTGAATCTCGAGTCTCTCTTTTAGATGATGATTCAGCTGATAAGGACCAAAAGATTACTGCACTCCAAGAAACTGTCAGACTCCAGGGCAGATGAATCCAGGAGATAGTGGACAGGGAGTAGAGATATAATCGGAATAGATGAAGGAGAGGAGTACCAGAGCAGAGGTATACAACACATACTCAATAGAATTATTACCGAGAATTTCCCCAATCTCAAAAGGGAAAACCTCACCCAAATAACAGAAACATATAGGTCACCTGGCAGACTGGACCCTAGAAGATCCTCCCCCAGACACATTAACAAGGCCTCAGATCTCAACAATAAGGAGAAAATTTTGAATGCAGCCAAAACAAAGAAAGAACTATATTACAACGGAAAAAAAAAAAAAAAAAAAAGATCAAAATCACGGCAAACCTCTCCACACAAACTTACAACGCATGAAGAGCCTGGAAAAACACAATCCAAGTCCTTCAGGCCAACAACTGTCAACCCAAACCACAGAGACTACACAGATACTTGGAGGCTAAACCCCTCACTGTTACCTAACACTTGGATCACAGAGCAAATTAAGGACGAAATTAACGAATTCATAAGCCACATGAAAATACATCACAAACCTATGAGATTACAGCTAAGGCATTGCTGAGGGGCAAGATCATTGCCCTCAGCACACACATTGAAAGAATAGAATCAGAACAGGTAAATAACCTCATGATGCAGGTAAAACATCTGGAAAAACAAGAAAAAAATTGAATCTAAAACGACTAGGAGGAGAGAGATCACAAAGATTAAAGAAGAGATAAATCTGATTGAGAATAGAAAGACCATTCAACAAATAAAAGCTCGTACTTTGAGAAAATGAATAAAATTGACAGACCCTTGCAAGACTTACAAAAAAAGAAGAAGAAGAAGCAGGAGAAGAGACTCATATCCGTAAGATCAGGGACTCCACCAGAAAAATTACAACAAATAAACAGGATATTCAAACAATCATAAGGAACTATTTCCAGAACCTCTACTCGCTAAAGAACAAAAATTTTACAGAAATGGATCAATTCTTAGAGAAGTATAAACTGCCCAAACTGAATCAAGAAGAAATAAATCAACTAAATAAACCAATAACTTACAGCGAGATACAGGAGGTAATCAAGAGCCTCCCAAAAAAGAAAAGCCCAGGCCTGAATGGATTCACCAATGAATTCTACAAAACTTTCAGTGAGGAGCTAATACCAATACTCCTCAAACTCTTCCATGAAATCCCAAACTCATTCTATGAAGCTAATATTATACTCATCCCCAAACCAAGCAAAGACGCAACAAAAAAAGAGAATTACAGACCAATATCACTTATGAACACAGATGCAAAGGTCCTCAACAAAATATTAGCTAACAGGATCCAGAAACTGATCAAGAAAATTATACATCATGATCAACTAGTCTTTATCCCACAGACGCAAGGATAGTTCAACACCCGGAAATCAATAAATGTAATTCACCACATCAACAGAGCTAAGACCAAGAACCACATCATTTCAGCCGATGCCCAAAAAACCTTTGACAAAATACAATACCTATACATGTTAAAAGCCCTGGAGAGAACAGGAATAGAGGGAACATTTTTTAAAACAATAAAAGCCATATACAACAGACCAACTACTAATATCATATTAAATGAGGAGAAACTAAAACCATTTCCCCTAAACTCAGGAACAAGACAAGGATGCCCACTCTCCCCGCTTCTATTCAACATGGTGCTGGAATCCCTAGCCATAGCAATAAGGCAAGAGGAGGGCATCAAAGGGATCCACATTGGCAAAGAAGAAATCAAACTATCCCTATTCGCAGATGACATGATCTTATATCTGAAGGACCCAAAAAACTCAGTCCCCAAACTCCTACACCTAATAAACCATTTTGGCAAAGTAGCAGGATACACAATCAATCCACAGAAATCAGCAGCTTTTCTGTACATGATCAATGTAGAAGCAGAAAAGGAAATTATGGAAATAATACCATTTACAATAGCTAAAAAAAGAATAAATTAACTAGGGATTAACCTAACTAAAGATGTGAATGACCTATTTAATGAGAACTAAAAATCTAAAAAGGGAAATCAAAGAGGACACAAGGAGATGGAAAGACCTCCCATGCTCATGGGTTGGCAGAATCAATATAGTGAAAATGGCCATATTGCCCAAAATATTATACAAATTCAATGCAATCCCCATCAAGATCCCAGCTACATTCTTCACTGAAAGAGAGAAAACAACCCATAAATTCATATGGAACAACAAAAGACCTAGAATAGCCAAAGCAATTCTAGGCAAAAGAAGCAGTGCAGGAGGTATCACAATTCCAGACTTCAAGCTCTATTATAGAGTCATCATAACAAAAACAGCCTGGTATTGGTATAAAAACAGACCTGGAGACCAATGGAATAGGATAGAAGACCCAGAAATAAATCCACATAATTACAGCCAGCTGATATTCGACAAAGGAGCTAAATACATACAATGGAAAAAACATAGCCTCTTCAACTACTGGTGCTGGGAAAACTGGACAGCCATATGTAGAAAACTCAAAATAGACCCTAGCCTATCACCATGCACCAAGATCAATTCAAAATGGATTAAGGACCTCAACATCAGACCTGAATCCTTGAAACCACTGAGGGACAGAGTAGGAAAGACTCTAGAACTTATAGGCACAGGAAGGAACTTCCTGATTAGAGTCCCAGGGACACAACAGATAGGGGAGAGACTCGACAAATGGAACTACTACAAAATAAAAAGTTTCTGCACAGCTAAAGACATAGCCACCAAAATAGAAAGACAGCCAACCTTATGGGAAAGGATCTTCACCAGCACAGCAACAGACAAAGGCCTAATATCTGTCATCTACAGAGAACTCAAAAAACTAACCCCCGCTCTCCAGCCACCCAAGATGCTGAAAGGGAAGAAGGCCAAGGGGAAGAAGGTGGCCCCGGCCCCTGCTGTCGTGAAAAAGCAGGAGGCCAAGAAGGTGGTGAATCCTCTGTTCGAAAAGAGGCCTAAGAACTTTGGCATTGGACAGGACATCCAGCCCAAGAGGGACTTCACTCGCTTTGTCAAATGGCCCCGATACATCCGGCTGCAAAGACAGACGGCAATCCTGTACAAATGGCTGAAAGTGCCTCCTGCAATTAACCAGTTTACCCAGGCCTTGAACCGCCAGACAGCTACACAGTTACTTAAGCTGGCCCACAAGTATAGGCCAGAGACAAAGCAGGAGAAGAAGCAGAGACTGTTGGCCCGAGCTGAGAAGAAAGCTGCTGGCAAAGGAGACGTCCCCACTAAGAGACCTCCAGTCCTTCGAGCAGGGGTTAACACTGTCACCACCCTGGTGGAGAACAAGAAGGCTCAGCTTGTAGTGATTGCCCATGATGTGGATCCTATCGAGCTGGTTGTGTTCCTGCCCGCCCTGTGCCGCAAGATGGGTGTTCCCTACTGCATCATTAAGGGGCAGGCCAGGCTGGGGCGCCTCGTGCACAGGAAGACGTGCACCACCGTTGCCTTCACTCAAGTTAACTCAGAAGACAAAGGATCTCTAGCAAAGCTGGTGGAGGCCATTAGGACCAATTACAATGACAGATATGATGAGATCCGGCGTCACTGGGGAGGCAATGTCCTGGGTCCAAAATCCGTGGCACGAATTGCAAAGCTGGAAAAGGCAAAGGCTAAGGAGCTGGCCACCAAGCTGGGTTAAGTGTGCAATGTTGATTTCTCTGTACATGAAGATAATAAAACTATTCTTCCTCAAAAAAAAAAAAAAAAAAAAAAACTAACCCCCTCCAAACCCAGTAAACCAATTTATTAAACAGGCAAATGAGCTAAAGAGAGACTTCACAGGAGAAGAGATAAAAATGGCAAAGAAACATATGAGGAAATGTTCAACATCCCTGGCAGTAAAGGAGATGCAAATAAAAATAACCCTGAGATACTACTTCACTCCAGTTAGAATGGCCTATACTCTGAACTCAGGCAACAACAAATGCTGGAGGGGATGCAGGGAAAGAGGAACCCTTCTCCATTGTTGGTGGGACTGCAAATTAGTACAACCACTTTGGAGAACAGTATGGAGATTCCTCAAAAAGCTCAGCATAGACCCACCCTATGACCCAGCCATTCCACTCCTAGGCATCTATCCTGAACAACAGGTCTCAGGATATCAAAAAGACATCTGCGTTTCCATGTTTATCGCTGCACAATTCACAATAACCAAAATATGGAAACAACCCAGATGCCCTTCTACAGATAAATGGATCCAAAAAATGTGGTACCTATACACAGTGGAATACTACATAGTGATTAGAAATGATAAAATATTGGTATTTGTTGGGGATTCATCTTGGCCTTAAGGGGGGAAGGGCAATGAGAGCGCTCCGGAGATGCCGCCCTTCCCCCAGCCCTGGGACAGTGTGGAAGTGAGCCACACCTATCTCCTTCTGGGTCCAGAACCAGAAGGGGTAGCTTTGAGACCATCCCCCACCTTGCGCCAGCGAGCACGTGTGCTCCCTTTTCACGCGGGCTTTGCCCACAGGGCGGTACTATGGGAAGTGATGTTAGCCCATGAGGGAGGTCCTTGGGAGCTGCTCTTGGATGGACAAGCTCACCAGCCTATCGCCAGCTCATGCTCAATCCTTGTCATCACTACTATATTACTGTGAGTCCCTCCCGATTAAATTGGATTGCTCTCCGAAGCGTCTCCGAGATCCATCTGTGCCTGGCTTCCTTGGTGGGTAAAGAGGGAGGAAAAGGGGATCTCGTTCGGCCACGTGCATCTTAGGCTAGCCCGTGTCCCTTTGCTCCACCTTGGCTGCCCACTGGTCGGGTGCCCGGGGGAGAGAGTGAAAAGGGGAGCATTGATAAGGGATTAAGCTTAGCATCCCCACACCAGGGGAGGTAAATCTAGCCCGGCAGGTATTCTCAGGGAAATGGTCAGAACTTGAACAAATAACATTGAGCAAGACAAGCCTAGAACACAGAGAACAAAGGGGCATGGTCTCCTTGATGTATGACTGGTGGGGGGTGGGGGGGAGACAGTAGAGACCAAGTCTGCAAAACAACAAACTTCTTGTCAATGGTATTTCCACAGGTTTGGGTCAGTGACCTTACATTATGTATCTAAAACCAAACAATTACTAAACATAAAAAGGTCTAGAATAGCCCTATCAGTGGATCACAAAAGCACAACAGCTATGTACACTTGATCATATAAGACAAAGATAAGCAAACTCTGTTGTTGACGTTACATTTAAAGTTCTAGGTGAATTTCCTTTGGCGTAGGCCATGTGGTTACTGTATATGATTTTGGTACACTGGATATTGTATATATGCCTACCTGATCTAGGGAAGGGAAAGAACAAGGGTGAAAGATATCACAAGAAATGTACTCACTGCCCTATTATGTAACTGTACCCCTTTTGCACAACACCTTGTCAACAAAATTTAATTAATAAAAATCAAAAAACTATATGGTGTAAGCCAACTGCACAACTGGGGGGGGGATGGAGAGGGGAGGCGAAGGAAAAATGAGGGAGGAGGTAACAAGTTGGATGATAAATGTACACACTGCCCTATGTATGAAACTGTAACCCATCTGTACACCACTTTGACCATAAAGAAATGAATACAATTTAAAAAAAAAAAACACAGGAGAGGCGGAGGGAGAGGGAAGTAGGGGGAGAGGGAGAAGGGAAGTAGGGGGAGAGAGTGAAGAGGAGGAAGAGAAAACAAATGACATCCTAAGATTCTGGGTCTATATTCAGAAATAAAATGTATCACCAGTTTGATTTATGACCCTGTACAATGAAAAGTAATGGGGGGGGGCAGAATAATGAGGAGTGAATGTTGGGGGGAAAAAAACAGCTTGGCTGACAGAATCTAGCAAGAGCAATACATATTGACAATGAAACTTAAATCTGACATCTGTGGTGGGAACCAATGATTGGACTCCATACCTGAAGAGTGATATTGCGTTATCGATGCCGCACGGTTCGTCCATTTCATTACAGTGCCCTTGGCGAAGCCTAAGACTCGCACCGTGTGCACTCTTCCAGCGCCGCGCACATCTAGACGGAGGCCTGGGTCTCCACCTCCATCGAGTAAGCCTGTCTGAGGGAAACGAAACATTTCCTATCTCTTTCGGGATTGGATTCCGTTTCTACAAAAGGGGGTCACTGTCCCCTTTCCAAGCAAACCGCACCCCATGCTGCCGCCGGGCGGGGCCTTCCCTGGGAGAAGCTTCCATCCCCGCGGACGGGCTGGGTCGCGGTTGGTGAGGCCGGACGAGGCGTGTGCGCTGCGGGGTGGTGCGGGCGCGCAGTGCGGCACAGCACGGCTGGCTCCTTCGTGTCGGGGTCCGCTGGGGACAGGGGACCCGCGCGTTCCGTAGTGTCACGGCGTGGCCCAGGGAACGGCAGGTGCCCGCAGCAAGGTCCCCAAGCGGGCCGGCCCTGGGGATGGGGCCTCTGATGTCTCCTCCCGGCGGGCGGGCCCCTCGGGGATCCCCAAATGATGGGGAACCTCGGGGATCCCCAAAGGCTAGCCACCTGCGTACACAAGCCTTGAATCCGGACCAGCGCATTCGAGGTGCGCGCTAACGCTCTCCGGGCCTCTTAGGTGGGCTGGTGGCAGTGGGGCAGAGCTGTCATCCGAGCTGCTCAGGAGGCCGAGGCCTGGGTGTGACCGTGTGCGGCCGCCCCCGGGCAGGCAGACCCACGAGCCTCGTCCCCAGCCCACCTACCGGGACACACGGGGCGGGGGGGTTGGTGCGGCCCAGTGGCACGGTGCCAACCTAAAGGGAAGAAGCTGAGCGACCACACCCAGGAGCGGAGGGCGCACGATGGTAACATCTTCTGTTTCACGGTATCACAAAGTCACAGGAGCCCGGACCCCCGCGAATGCTCCGGGCAGCACGATGGAAGGACGAAGGGCAGGGGCAGGAGGAGCCGGGAAGGGCCTGGGGCCCGCCGCCCACCTCGGCCCGCTTTGCTGGGGCGCACAGCTACCCCCGGGATCCGCACAGGGGGCTCGGGGTCCCAAGGCCCCCGGCCAGCAAGGTGCCCAGGCTCCTGATCGCTTCTGCGGATCATGGGGGCGACCCCCCCCCCCCCCATTCCCCACCATGGCCTCCGTGTTTGGCTGGAGATGCCCCGGTGGAGTCTCCCGGTCCTGCCCTGCCCGCCGTCCTCCTCCTGCGCCCAGGCTTGGCTCCCTGACCCAGGAAAACCCCGGGATTTCATGGTCTAAACCATAAAGGCCGGGGGCCGGTGCTCCACCCGGGAGGCCGAGGCCGAGGCCAGCGGGGACGGGAGCGTGCCACAGGGCGCAGCCTCCGTTCCCCACACCCAGCTGTAGGCCCAGCTGTGGCTCACGGGGCAGAGCACCAGCCTCGAGTGGAAAAGCTCAGGGGCCGCAGCCAGTCCCCCGGTTCAAGTCCCAGCACAGAACAAACCAACCAAGAGAATGGAAGAGGAGTCCTGGAGAGGGAGCAGGGGAGGTGGACGGGGATACAGTGTATGCACTGTGGAAATGTTACAATAAAACCCTGCGAACCCCGCTAGAGGACACAAATGAAACTCTTCATTAGAGTTAACTAATGAGTGGAAAGAAAGGAGATGTAAAAAAGAATAAAAATAAAGGAGGTTGAGTAAGGGAAAGAGATGGAGAGGATGGATTTGATCAGGGTACATTAGATATGTATATGTATGTGTGTGTGTATATATGGAGATCTGTGATGAATTCCCCTTCAGAACTAACACATGCCAATATAAAACTCTTTTTAAAAGGGGGGGGGGGTCTAACTTCCATTGAGGAGCTTACAAAACTAAACATATGATTTTATATTGTATTATTTTCACATCATTTTATGTAACATATTTTGTAGATTTAGCGAATGAACAAAAAAAAAATAGCCTTTAGAAAAGAACTCTACTTTGGTAAGAGAAAAAGTTAGCTGTAATTTGACTCTCTAAGCAGTAGAGGGCAATAGAACATCAGACCAAGGTAAGAATGCCTTTATGGACCAGGTTGCAAGCCTTTTTCTATAAATATAATTCATTCGAGGACTATTTTCTTTCAGACTCAATGGCATACTTCACTACGAACATACAAAGCATAAAATCAAGTCTGAGTAAAACACATTCATAATTTGACAAAAATGTAGTTTAAAAATTACCTTTAAGTAATTGTTCAAAGGAGTTTTAGTTCAACATTATCAGTTTATGCATAATGCATCTTGATCAATGTCATCCCTGCATAATTTCCCCATCTCTCCCAAATCCAATCCCCTCAAATTTTTCTATTTCTATTTTCACATATATACATTTATATTATGACTGCATTTTGTTCATATCTTCCCCTCCCTTTTACTTCACCTCCCTCTAACAATTTTTAATTCTTCCTGGTTTGCCTTTTTTGCAATGTTTCTTCCATGTTATAATATGAAAATTCAGCCTTCAGTATAGTTCAGCCTGATGTTACGTCATGCAAATTCAGCCTATGTGATTCCCAGCTCTTCAAAATGCAAGTATAGCAACACATCCTATTAAATCAGTATGTGTTTATGAGAGACAAGAAAATGGCTTTCTTTCAAATGGAAATTCCGGAAAAGACAAGAACTGTGTAAAAAAATTATGATACAAATATGAAATCAGTTCAAAATGTGGCATGACTTTAAGCATTTCTGAAATAGGAAAAAGATTACTCAGTGTAGACACTAATATTCCCCAAGGAGTCCAGAGATCATGATCTTGAACCTATAAAAAGGGAATATGTAATCTTTATTTGGCTTTGCAATAAACAGTTGAATGGTATAATAATATAGCCTGAAGGAAAGGCAGGCTTTTAACTTTCAGGATCAACCTATAACCAATATATGAAAGGTTACAGTAAAAATGAACTTAGAAACCAGGTGCTGGTGGCTCACATTTCTTTTTTTTGTTTGTTTGTTTTTTGGCCAGTCCTGGGCCTTGGACTCAGGGCCTGAGCACTGTCCCTGGCTTCTTCCCGCTCAAGGTTAGCGCTCTGCCACTTGAGCCACAGCGCCGCTTCTGGCCGTTTTTTCTGTATATGTGGTGCTGGGGAATCGAACCTAGGGCCTCGTGTATCCGAGGCAGGCACTCTTGCCACTAGGCTATATCCCCAGCCCCCCGTGGCTCACATTTCTATATTCCTGGCTACTCAGGTAGCTGAGATCTGGGTGATCACAGTTCAAGGACAAAATGTCCTCAAGACAATCTCAAAACAATCAGTAAAAAGCAGGGATGGAGCTTGGCTGAAGTGGTAGAGGGCCCATCTAGCAAGTAATCGAGTCACTAAATTGAAATTCCAGTACTATGGAGGAGGGGGAGAGGGGGAGGGGGAGGGGGAGGGGGAGGGAAGAGGGAGGAGGGAGGAGGGAGGAGGAATATAAGTGGTAAAGCACTTGCCCATCATGAAAAGGTCTTGTGTTTGATTCCCATATGTGGGGGGAGAATAAATTTGCCACTAACTTTGACAATCTATAAAGAAAAGCACAGTTGACAGAATATGGTAGTGAGCCTGGACACCAGGGGTTCACACCTGCAATCCTCAGGATTCTGAGATCTGAGGATCACAGTTCAAACTAACCCTGGCAGCAAAGTCAATGAGACTCTTCTTTCTAAGTTAACCACCAAAAGGCTGGAAGTGGAGCTGTGGCTCAGGTGGTAGAGTCCTTGAGTGAAAAAGCTAAATGACAGCACACAGCCCTGAGTTCAAGTCCTAATATCAACACACACACAAAAATAATATGATTTCAATAACATAGTTTGTAGAAGACAAATGATAAAACTGCCTACAACTAAATAGTGTGCTTCTATACATGTTTGTTAAAATCACAGAAACAGTCCTTTGAGAGGGACTGAATACAGGCTCATGCACGTGCTGGGTAAGCACTCTACCACTTGAGCCATGCCTCCAGTCATTTTGGTTTGGGGGTGTTTTGTTTTTTGCTAGTCCTGGGGCTTGAACTCAGGACCTGGGCATTGTTGAGCCTCTTTGTGCTCAAGGCTAGCGCTCTACCACTTGAGCCACAACACCACCCTGGTTTTTTTGAGTAGTTTATTGGTGATAAGAGTCTCATGGAATTTCCTACCTGGGCTGGCTTCAAACCACAAACCATGATCATCAGATCTCATCCTCATAAGTAGCTAGGATTACAGGGATGAGCCACTGGTGCCTAGCTTAGTTTGTAATTATTTTTAAGATAAAGCCTTACCGCTACCTTTGCCTGGACAGCCCTTGAGTTGCCTCTACCTCCAGAGTAGCTGGGATTATGAGTATATGTAAGGTTTGCCAGAAAGGAAACCCACCACATGGTTCAGACAGAGAAGAGTTTGGGGATGGGGGGGGGGGAGGTAAACTGCCAGCCCACACAAGAGGGAGCCATGGGGAGACAGAGGGGAAGGAAGAAGAGAGAAAGAGAGCAAGAGAAAAGGAAAGAGCGGATTATATAGGGAACTGTGGGAGATCTGGCTAGGTGGATTGGATGTGACCTCAGAGAAGGGGGAGGTAACTGCCTGTAGGTGTGCCAATTTTCCCCTCTTGGTAACTCAGGTCCTTGGTGCAGACTTAAACAGGTGGGGGGCATCTGCATGGAGCCCTCCCTGGGGTGGACCTGACATTCTTCTGGCCAACTCTCTCTGGCTACTTCCTGTTGGCAAGGGGTGTCGACATTAGGGGTAAAAGGTGGAGATGCGGGGCTGGGGATATGGCCTAGTGGCAAGAGTGCTTGCCTCTTATACATGAGGCCCTGGGTTCGATTCCCCAGCACCACATATACAGAAAACGGCCAGAAGTGGCACTGTGGCTCAAGTGGCAGAGTGCTAGCTTTGAGCAAAAAGAAGCCAGGGACAGTGCTCAGGCCCTGAGTCCAAGGCCCAGGACTGACCAAAAATAAAAAATATAAAAATATAAAAATAAAAATAATAAAAAAATAAAAAATAAAAAAAGGTGGAGATGCGGCCCCTCCGGGAGAAGGCGGGCAGCAGCTGCCCCCTGGTGGTAGTCGCCAGTCCTTGAATGAAGCCTGGAAGAAGTCTCATGACACAGCAGCTATAACTTATTAAGAATTGTCCACAAATACTTGTCGGTTATTTCTCTAAAACTGCTCACTTTTTCCTTTGGCGTGTGGAGTAGATCAAACCCAGAAAGGCTAGCCTTTGAGAGGGAAGGGGGTGGGGGTGGAGGGAGGTGTCCCTGGAACCCAGCCTGTTTTCGCTTTTGCACTCTCCACGGCACAAGCCAAAAGGTTGGGCCATTGAGACTGATTTTCTAGCCTATGGAGTCGTCTGGTGAGGAGTCCATAAGGACAGAGATGGGGTCCACAGGGACATAGACGGAGGTCCGCAAGGACATAGAGTCACATCCTCGATTCAGGCATCCCTGAAATGAGAACAGGCTGGCAGCAAGGCATAAGGGGTCCCTCTGGCACAGTCAGACGAACAGCACCTGTAGACCGAGTCACTCACCAGACAGGGAGAGATGGCGCGGTGGTTCTGGTGGCTTTCAGCAGCTTGGTTTGAGGGAGGCGTGGTCTGGGAGGTGGATTAACCCCCAGAAGAGCAGAGGGAGGAGAGCCAGCGACTCCTGACTCTGTCCCTTTCGGAGTCAGGCACCAGATGTAAGGTTCACCAGAAAGGAAACCCACTGCATGGTTCAGGCAGAGAAGAGCTTGGGGTGGGGGAAATGCAAACTGCCAGCCCACACAAGATGGAGGCATGGAGAGACAGAGGGGAAGGAAGAAGAGAGAAAGAGTTCGAGAGCAAAGGAAAGAGAGCAAGGACTGTGTTGAGCCGGATTATATAGGGAATGGTGGGAGATCGGGCCAGGTGGATTGGATGTGACCTTAGAGAAGGAGGGGGTACCTGCCTCCAGGTGTGCCAGTTACCCAGGTAACTCAGGTACTGGGCGCAGACTTAAACAGGCGGGAGGCATCTGCATGGAGCCTCCCAGGGGTGGACTTTAGAGTATACACCACCATCAAAAGCATACACACTGATTACTTTCAGTTTACAATTTTTCATGAGTTATTTTAAAGGCACAGCTAGACAGAAATCAATAATTAAAATTTGTAATATTTTTATTTATTTTTTGTGGAGAATTTGCCTCTGGAAAGTGGGACTCGAAAGTGGAAAAGACTTGTCAGTGAAAATTTTCAGCACAATTTTATTGTTACCTTGTACATGTAAATAATTTTTCAAAAAGTAAGTAAGGGTGTTGTGGCTCAAGCCAGCACTTGGTAGGCTGAGGCCAGAGGAAGGCAAGTTCCAGGCCAGCTGGGCTGCAAGGTGAGAATCTCACCACGAGCGAGAGCCAGGCCCTAGGGGCTCAGCCTGGAATCCTAGCTACTTGGGAGGCTGAGATCTGAGGATCAAGCTTTGAAGTCAGCCTAGGTAGAAAAGTCTGTGAGATTCTTTTTTTTTTTTTTACCAGTCCAGGGGACTGGACCCAGGGCCTGAGCACTGTCCCTGGCTTCTTTTTTGCTCAAGGCTAGCACTCTGCCACTTGAGCCACAGCGCCACTTCTGGCCATTTTCTGTATATGTGTTGCTGGGGAATCGAACCCAGGGCTTCATGTATAGGAGGCAAGCACTCTTGCCACTAGGCCATATTCCCAGCCCATCTGTGAGATTCTTATCTCCAACTAACCATCAAAAAGCCAAAAGTAGAGCTGTGGCTCAATAGGAGAGCACCAGCCATTAACAAAAAAAGCCAAGTGAAAGCTTCAGGCTCTGAGTTCAAACCCCAGAACTGGCACTGAGAGAGACAGAAACACTGAGAGGAAACAATTCTACATCCCTTATAGCACACACACAAAAATATCCAATGCATATATCCCCACACTACTAAAATGATATTGGCCTTGGACAGTTTCAAAGCGAATGCAAGTTGATCATCATGGGTTTAAAATAAGCTGGAATAACAATAAACATTTGGTTTTAAGTAGTTTGACTTTCAGATATGTACCTGTTTGAATTTCAAAATATTCCTCGATGAACCAAAATAGGCACTGTTTGCCTGTGAGGGCCTCCTGTTCAATCCTCCTGTCGGCTGCTGGGGAGGCCGTCCAGTGACTTAGCATTTGATCTTACTCTCGCCCTCCTGGATCTTGTGGCTTGGCTCTGCCTCTCTAGAAGATTGTGAGCAAGCACAACATGCCAAACCAAACATCTGTCACTAAGAAGAAGATAAGTTATTCTCACCTAAGAGACAGTTTGGGACATCAGGAAGGACCCTCATTCTGCCAAGCATCTTGTTCATCCCATCTCCCCCGCCAGCCCGGCAGGACCTGAGTCTTGTGTTGTCAAGAAAGAGAACTGGAAAGACATTTCTGATGAGCAGACAGGCAGGCCTACAACACATTCTTTGAGACACTTGTAGTTTTTACTAATCTCAAGAGCTGAGACTAAAAATGGCCTTCTGCCAGGTACCCATCTGAGGCCTCCATTTGAGGGCCTTGGCATCTGCTAAGAAAGCTCCTCCAACTCCTCCCAAGCCAGGCAGAAGAATAAAGACAGCTTTTGTCAAGACATCAGAGAAAGAGAAATTCTAGTTCTCAACACTGATTTTATCCCTAAGGACAGGGAAGAAAAGGAAGATTGAATACCCAAGAACAAAAGGTTCCAGCAACTCCTCGGCCATATCTTCAGAATGGGAATGAGGCCAGTGTTGAGGGAGGGAGGGAGGAAGGGATGGAGGGAGGGAGGAAGGAAGGGATGGAGGGAGGGAGGGAGGAGGGAGGGAAAGAAGGAAGGAAGGGAGGGAGGGAGGGAGGGGGAGGGCAAAACTTGGGCAGCATCTATTAAAGATCATTGTTAATATTATGTCATTTTTTGTCTAGCAATACTAATTATTGGTTTGATTGTACCTTGAGATCATTCTTGGTTCCTGAGCGAAAACCCCTATTGAGCCATACATGGTAGTTCTAGCCCTGGGTGGAGGGAAAGGGATAAGTGTGAAGCAAGTAGATGGGAAGGAGTTTAAGACTAGCTGGAGCTACGTAAGGAGGCCTATGTCAATCAATAAATAAGCAAAGATAGATAGATAGATAGATAGATAGATAGATAGATAGATAGATAGATAGAAGAAAATCTATATGACCACTTGTGCCCCTAATTCTCTATATGGAGCAAAGGATCAAAAAACATTCTGAGCAATTTAAATGTTAAGAAGTGTTCCTGCACTGCTCAATTTTTCCAACATTATTAAGATATAGACTTGTTACAGAATCAGTAACCAGGAATCTCAGGAAGTGTGTATTCAACCCCTGCCCTTCTCAGTCATGGTTCTCTGTGGATGTGCAACCCAGAGCCTGGGGGCGATTCTGTGCTCTCCTCTCCCCACATCTGTTCATCCCAGGTGAAGCCCCACAGGTTATAATTCTAAAATTCATCAAGAAGCTCTCCACATTCTCTGGTTCACAGTGGTCAACCCACTCTACCTCACATTGGGCTGCTACTATACTATTTTTTTTTTTTGCCAGTCCTGGGGCTTGAACTCAGGGCCTGAGCACTGTCCCTGGCTTCTTTTTGCTCAAGGCTAACACTCTGCCACTTGAGCCACACTGCCACTTCTGGCTTTTTCCCTATATGTGGTACTGAGGAATCAAACCCAGGGCTTCATGCATGCAGGGCAAGCACTCTACCACTAAGCCACATTACCAGCACCTATACTAATTTTTAAAATAAAAATAACAACCCAAACCTCACCATGCGGTGTATCAGTCAGGTACCTCTCTAAGTACTTTTTGTGTATTGACACATTTATTATTCCTCTTACAAGCCTTTAAGAAGATAGTGCCTGTCACTCACGCCTGTCATCCTAGTTACTCAGAAGGCTGAGATTTGAGAAAAGTTCAAAGACAGCCTGGGCAGATCAATTGAGAGACTCTTACCTCCAACTAACCATCAAAAACTAGAAGAGTATAAGTGAGTTTAATCCTTGTTGCCAGTTTGATTGGACTGAGAGTTGCCTAGCAGGTAAGGGCCTTCCTGGCATGCTGGTAGGCCATTTCCAGGGAGGACTAACTAAGGGTGTAAGACTGCACCTCTGCCCTGCCATCCCATATTCATGGAGGCCCTGTGGAATAAAAGGGAAGAAGCTGGACACCAGTGTACAGGCTCACACTTATAATCCTAACTAGTCTCCCTATAATCCTAGCTATTCCCGAGGCTAAGAGCTGAGGATTGCAGTTCAAGGCCATCCTGGGCTGACAAATCCAATTAAGCAACAAAAGCTGGAACTGGAGCAGTGACCCAAGGGGTGGAACAGAAGCCAGGAGTGACAAAGTCAAGTGAGAATGCAAGGCCCTGAGTTCAAGCCCCAGTACCGGCACAAGAAGAAAAGTAAGGAGGAGAAGCAAAAGAGAGAAAAGCCAGTAGCCAGTGGTGGAGTCCTTGTCCTCGCCCACCTTCTCTCTCTTTCTCTCTCTCTGTCTCCACCTTTCCACCATGACATTCTTCTTCACCATGGTCCAAAAGCAACAGTGTTGGGCAACCACGGACTGGAACCTCTGAAATTCTGAGCCAAAATGCATATTTTGTTGGTTGGACTGTTTCTGTCCGGTGAGGGGTGTGGCAGAGCTGGAAGGCGAGCCGGCCTCGCTCCGGCCTCGCTATTCACGGCCACCATCTCCCAGCCCGACCTCCCTCCGTCCCCTGGCCAGCGGGGATTATTTGTGATAGGTAGATCTTTGAGAATAACAGAATATTAACGTTACAGTGAGTGCTGGGCTCTCTTTTTTATTTGCTTTCACTTCCAGACAAAATGATCATGACGTCTCAGGCTTCAATCCCGGTGCTGACAGCTCATGTCTGCAATCCTAGCTACTCAGGAGGCTGAGATGTGAGGCTCAAGGTTTGAAGTTAACGAAGGCAAAAACAATTTTTTTAATTGCAATCCCCAACCAACCAGGAAAAGGTTTTTGAAAACTGCATATAGAGCTGGGGCTCAGCTGATGGAGTACCAGTCTTAAGGGAAAATGCTAAGCAAGACTGTGAGGTCCTGATTTCAAGCCACAACCCCTGGTACACACACACACACACACACACACACACACACACACACACACACACACACATACACACATACACACACACACATACACACCATCCCAGGCTTTTAATATATCTCTCTCTCAGTACTGAAGTTTGATCTTAGGAACTCATACTTTTTGGCAAGTTCTCTGTCATTTGAGCCATACCCAACCATTTTTTTTGCTCTAGTCTTGTTTTGTTGTTGTTGTTTGGGGGGGGGGGTTGTTTTGGTTTTTTGTGTTTTTTTGTAGGTTGTAGGACTTGAACTCTGAAGCCTTCCTCTACCACACCTGCTCAGGCTTTGTCTCTCTTTCCTCAGATACCCTGCAGGGGTATGTATGTAAAGCCTGTTTCACTACAAGAACGGAAGCTTCCTGAGGGCAGGGATTTTATTTCTTTTGCCCCCTAATATTTCTTTAGTGCATAGAAGGGAGGCTGTCAATGAGTGATAACTCAATGGTGTGTGTGTGTGTGTGTGTGTGTGTGTGTGTGTGTGTGTGCGTGCTGGTGCCTGTATTCAGATCCTTGAGTTATCACTTGTTTTTTTCTGCTGAAGTCTGGTACTCTACCACTTGAGCCACAACTCTACTTCTTGGCTTCTTGTTTTTCTGGCTAATTGGAGATGAGTCTTACAGACCCTTCCCTGAGATGTACAGTTAACTTCCTACATATTGTCTTGTAAGTATCACTGTTGCATTGGTTCCCCTTTGTCTTTTGTCTCACCATTTTGATATTCCCTTCCCTTCCCTAATTCAGATAAACGTATACAGAATACCCAGGGTACCAAAATTTAAAGCATCATCTTATATGATCATATGTACATAGTCAATTGAAGTATTGTGATCCTCTGCTAGGACTGTCCTAGACATATACTAATTATTACCAATGAGGGAAAACAAAGAGCCTATGTTTCTTTGGGTCTGGTTCACTTCACTTTGTATGATTTTTCTCCAAGTCTTTCCTTACAAATGGAGCAATATCATTCTTTCTGATACAAGCATAGAATTCCATTGTGTATATGTACATTTTCTTGATCCATTCATCTACTGAGGGGCATCTGGGTTGGCTCCATATTTTAGCAATAGTAAATAATGCTGCAATGAACATGGTTATGCTGGTAGCTTTAGTATTGCCTTTTTTGTGATCCTTTGGGTAGATTCCCAAAAGTGGGGTTGCTGGGCCTTAGGGGAGCTCTATGTTTAGCCTTTTGAGGAAACTCCATACTGCTTCCCAAAGTGGTTGAACAAGTTTATACTCCCACCAACAGTGTAGTAGGTTCCCTTTTGGCCACATCCCCTCCAGCATCTGTTGTTATTAGTTTTCTTGATAATGGACATTCTTACTGGGGTGAAGTAGAATCTCAGTGTTGTTTTGATCTGCATTTCTTTTATGGCCAGTGATGTTGAGCACTTCTTTATGTGCCTCTTGGCAAGTCTCATTTCTTCTTCAGAGAAGTCTCTAAGTCTTTAGCCCATTTACTAATGGGGCAGTTAGTTCTTTGAGGATTTGTTTTAGGAAAACTTAATCTTTTGAGTTCTAAGTATATTTTAGATATGAGGCCCCTTGTCTGTGGCATGACCAGTGAAGATCTTTTTCCCAATATGTGGGCTTTCTATTTATCTTGCAAGCTATGTCCTTTGCCATGTAGAAGCTCTACAGTTTGATGCAATCCCATTTGTCCAACCTTTCTTTGATTTGTTGTGTTTCTTGTCTCTTTTAAGAAAGTTTTGACCTATGCCAAGGAGCCCTAGTGTTTCTCTTACTCCTTTCTATAATGTTCTCAGGTTATCTGCTTTTACCTTGAGGTCTTTGAACCAATTCTGAAGCCAATTCTTAAATTTTATTTTATGACAGTAATTATTTATGGACCATGTGTCTTTAAATGTTTTACCTTTATTTGATTTAATCTAGAAATTTCTTCAGTTTAAGTGATCAAAGAGCATGTGAGTTGGAAGCTTCTATCAAATCCTGCCATAAATGGGCACTTTCTATTGTTAAAGATAGGGAGAGGGTGGTGATGGATAATGAGAGAGGAGTGAGTCTCATCAAGGTGCAATGTAGTCCACTGCATGCATATACCAACATGTCAAAATGAAACAAACCTTCCTTTACTACTAACTGAGGCTATTGAAAATGTGGAAAATAAATAAAAATATTAGAACTAAAAACAAATGAAGATACTTTGTGCCCAGTGCCTATGGCTCATGCATATAATCCTAGCTTCTCAGGAGGCTGAGATCTGAGGATCCCAGTTCAAAAGCAGCCCAGAAAAGTCTGTGAGACTCTTATCTCCAATAAACTACTCAGAAAAAGCCAGAAGTAATGCTGTAGATCAAGTGGTAGAGCACTAGCCTTTCACATAAAGAGGCTTAGGGCTCAAGCCCCAGGACACGAAAAATAAAAGATATTTTGTGCTATTTTAAGAATCTCTGTGGGGCTGGGGATATAGCCTAGTGGCAAGAGTGCCTGCCTCGGATACACGAGGCCCTAGGTTCGATTCCCCAGCACCACATATACAGAAAACGGCCAGAAGCGGAGCTGTGACTCAAGTGGCAGAGTGCTAGCCTTGAGCAGGAAGAAGCCAGGGACAGTGCTCAGGCGCTGAGTCCAAGGCCCAGGACTGGCAAAAAAAAAAAAAAAAAAAAGAATCTCTGTGATTAAAATTTTTGAATGCAGTAAAGAAAATGTTTGTACTTTACCTGGGTGCCGGTGGCTCATACCTGTAGTCCTAATTACTCAAGAGGCTGAGATCTGAGGATCAGGGTTCAAAGCCAGCCCTGGCAGGTAAGTCTGTGAGATGCTCATCTCAAAACTAACCAGCAAAAAGCCAGAAGTGGAGCTGTGGCCCAAACAGTAAAGCACCAGCCTTGAGCAAAAAACTAAGAGACAGCACCCAGACTCTAAGTTCAAGCCCCAGAAAACACACACACACATCAATATACCTCAGACCTTGGCTAACCAGAAAGGTCAGGTTAAGGGTATAAGAGGTATTTGTCCAACGCATCAATCTGAGAACATAAATAAAGGTACTTAAGTAATAAAGAAAACATTAAATAGAAAGAGCCTGGCCCCCTACCTCCTGCCTCTTGTCGGTCGTGGGGCTTGAATTCAGGGCCTGGCACTGTCTCTGAGCTTTTCTGCTCAAGACTGGCACTCTTACCACTTTGAGCCATGGATCCACTTTCAGTTTTGGGGTGGTTAACTGGCTTTCAATCACAATCCTCAGATCTCAGCCTCCTGAGTAGCTAGGATTATAGGCGTTAGTCACTAGCATGTGGCTGGTGACTATTATTATTGTGCAAAAATTCCAGATCCCTCCAGTACACATGACATGAATATGTATGTATGTATACATATATGTGTGTATGTATATACACTTATGTATATATACACTTATAAATAGATACAGCTTACAGCTATGTCAGCTTGTAGTCTAAATTTGTCTTACACAAGAGTATATTTTCTATTTCTCCTCCTATATTCCTTGCTTGACCTTTCATATTGTTCTCTGTCATGGAGATTTTTTCATATTGAGATCAGTTGTTACTTCTTCCCCTTATTCTATCATCATGTGTACTACTAGATTGCTAGGTTCTGTTGATTCTACCCCTGTAATAACTTCTCACAAATCCCCCTCTACACAAGTCCCTGTTAATACTCTAATTTAGACATGCTGCCTCTTCTACTGTGACAATTAGCCTTATAGTTATAAGCATTTAGCTGCTCCCTGTTGAATGTGATTAAATATTTCTGCCAGATTTATTCTCTTAATAAGTAACTGTCTATAAGTGTGCCAGTACTGGCTGTTGGTTTCGGGGCTTGGGCACTGTCCCCAGGTTTTTTGCTCAAGGCTAGTGCTCCACATCTGTCTTTTTGCTGGTTAATTTGGAAATTAGCGTTTCATAGATTACCTGCTCCGGGTAGCTTTGAACCTTAATCCTCAGATTTCATCTCTTGAGTAGCTAGGATTATAGGCAGGAGACACCAGTTCCCTGCTTCATAAGCAACTATGTTTTTTTTTTTTTTGGCTTTCATTCCTTTTCTTAAATGCTTTACAAATTACAAAATAAACTCTAAACTCCTGATCTAATATTTAAAACCAGGATATGACCACAATTTATGTTCCAAACCTGATTTTCCTCCCCTTTTTTTTCCTATAGTTTGTTTCCTTATTTTAACTGGGATTCTTCTTGTCCCCAACCCCATGCTTTCCTGCCTTGGAAACGGCCTTTCCTTCCTTCTCTGCCTTTGTGTGTCTTTCATGTCCTTTAGGACTCAAGATCTAGCTCACTGTCACATCCTCCAGAAAATCTTCTCTTCTGCCATCCAAAGGGAATTGCTTCCTTCTCCTCTGAAATCCTCTGGACAATTCTACAATGCTTCTTTCTCAACTTCCTTCTGTTTCTTATTTTCCTTGCTCTGGTTTTCGAGAATCTCAAGTCATATCAACTCTTGTGTGCTTTTATATTCTTTGGATTTGAATTTGAAATGCCTTCTATAGGCATATACATTGGGGGCTTGGTTGCCCAGTGCTCAAGGTTGGGGGAAATGACTGGATTCCATGAGCGCTGACCTAATCAGTGGTTTAATCCCTTGTTAGCTTCAGAATATAATGGCATTGTTGGATTGATTATTGGGAGGTGGTAAAGAGAAGGAGGTGGAGACTAGTTAGACTCCTGGCTCCTTCCCGTAATTCATTCTCTTTCTCTTTCTTTCTCTCTCTCTCTCTCTCTGTCTCTCTCTCTCTCTGTCTCTCTCTCTCTCATCCACTGTAAAGAATCTTCCTGTGTCCCACATTCCCACCACCACGATGCTCTACACACACGAGGCCAAGCGACTAGAGATTGAGTCCTCTGAAATCCAGGAGCCAAAAGAAATCCTTCCTCCTTCCATTTGTTGTGCAGTATTAAGAGGTGGGGGGGGCTGGGGATATGGCCTAGTGGCAAGAGTGCCTGCCTCGGATACACGAGGCCCTAGGTTCGATTCCCCAGCACCACATATACAGAAAACGGCCAGAAGTGGCGCTGTGGCTCAAGTGGCAGAGTGCTAGTCTTGAGCGGGAAGAAGCCAGGGACAGTGCTCAGGCCCTGAGTCCAAGGCCCAGGACTGGCCAAAAAAAAAAAAAAAAAAAAAAAGAGGTGGGACTTTTCAGGAGCGATTAGAACTCTACCTTCATAAATGGACCAGTCCACTTATTCTATTAATGAGTCATATTTAGGCTGCGCCTTCCATAAAAGCAAAGTTTGGCTTCCAAGTGCTCTAGCTCTCGCCATGTAATGTTCTGCCCCATTTTGATCCTCTACCAACAAAAGGAACATCACCAGATGTTCTTGGACCAGAGCCAGAATTCAAAATAAGCTTCTTTTTTTTCTTAACCAATCCATGGAATTATGTTTATAGCAACAGAAAATAGATTAAAACACCTTGTCATGGGTTTCCATTCTCTAGTCTCCTTTGTGAGTATTGTTTGGCTGACTGGTTTGAAATTGTTTTTACAATAGCATCCTGCTTCAGCTACAATTTTTGCATTAAGGTAATGCTACTTGCTTCTTGCTCACACAGCAGTTCAGTGGAAATGTTCCTGGCCAGGAGTGGAAATGGGATGGGGGTAATCCTTTGCTACACAATTATTTAGGGACCCAGGTTTAGGGAGGCTCTGTCAGCGTCAACATGTAACTTGCAAACTTGCTCTTGACATAAAAATCCAAGCAGCAGATGCAGGGAGAGCAGGAGGATGGTGTGGGGGAGGCTTCCGAGGGCTAGGCCTGGAACCTGGGCCATGGCTTCTTGTTAACATGGCAATAGGATTTAAATAGAAGTGGAGCATGCATCTTCCAGGATGTGTTCTTAAAAGAAGAGAACATTTATCTTCCTTCCTTCCTAACTCTTTGGTGAGTAAGAAAGGGCTGGAGTTCAAGTCACCTTGGAGGATCTGATGAAAATCACACATTCAGCATGAAGAAGCAAGTCAGGAGCTAGCGGCTGGTGCTTGTCATCCTAGCTCCTCAGGAGGCTGAGATCTGAGGATCATGGTTTGAAGCCAGCCAGGGCAGGGAAGTCCATGAGATTCCTATCTCCAATTAACCACCAAAAAACCTGAAAGTGGAACCTTGGGTTCAAGTGGTAGAGTGCTAGCCTTGAGCCAAAAAGCTCAGAGACAAAGCCCCGGCCCTGAGTTCAAGCCCCAGACCTGGCACACACACAAGAAAATAAAAAGTAAAAAGAACAACTGAAGGAGCAGCAGATTCCATACCAGTCCAGGCTGCTGTGCCCTCCTGACCTGTGTGTGTGTGTGTGTGTGTGAGAGAGAGAGAGAGAGAGAGAGAGAGAGAGAGAGAGAGAGAGAGAGAGAGAGAGAGAGAGAGACAGACAGAGAGAGAGAGAGGAGTCAGTTCTAAGGGTTTGAACTCAGGATCCAAGGGCTGCCTCTGAGCCTTTTATTTTTTTCCTGGTGGGTGGTGGGTCTTGAATCTGGGCCTGGGTGCTGTCCCTGAACATTTCAGCTCAAGGCCAACACCACTTCTGGTTTTCTGGTGGTTAATTGGAGAGACAAGAGTCTCACAGCCTTTCCTGCCCAAGCTGGCTTTGAACCACAATCCTCAGATCTCAGCCTCCTGAGTAGCTTCTAACTTTAACTGACCTCTGGTCAAATGAAGTCTGTCTGGCTATCTGGATTGTTTTAGACTGCGTTGTGTTCAGGCTTCACAGTTGGATTACGGGCACGAGCCACCGGCTCCCTGTGTCCCTGAGCTTTTATGCTCAAGGATAGCATTCTACCACTTGAGCCACAGGTCTACTTTTGAATTCCTGACTTTTGAGAAAGAAAGAAGCTCCTATATATTTAAGCCACTGTCATTTGGAGTTTTCTTTCTATTTGGTGCCAATACTAGGGCTTGAACTCAGGGCCTTGCACTCTTGCTTGACTTTTTCACACAAGGCCAAGGCTGGATATCTACCACTTGAGCAGTACCACCACTTCCTTGAGTTTTCATTTATTTTCTATGGAGCTAATTTTAACTTACATAATTGTTTAGCTTGGATAGTTTTTCTTTTTCTTTCTCTACCCTTTACTGTTTGAATATGAAATTCCCCACACAGGATCATGTGATAAAGACTGAGTCTCTGGGCTTGAGGAAGTGGGTCCTAGCAGGAGGAAGTGGAGCCCGGGATGGGGGGAGGAAATAATGCCTTTCAAGGACATCTTGTCCCTGGCCTCTTCCTGTCCCTCCACCATGCTGTCTGCCTTACTTCAGGCCCAAAGCAATAGATTCAAGGAACTGGAGGTGTGGCTTAAATGGTAAAGCACCAGTCTTGAGCAAAAACAACAATGACAACAACAGAAAACAGCAAAAACCAAGTGAGAGGGCTGGGAATATGGCCTAGTGGCAAGAGCACTTGCCTCCTACACATGAAGCTCTTGGTTCGATTCCCCAGCACCACATATATGGAAAATGGCCAGAAGGGGCGCTGTGGCTCAGGTGGCAGAGTGCTAGCCTTGAGCGGGAAAGAAGCCAGGGACAGTGCTCAGGCCCTGAGTCTAAGGCCCAGGACTGGCCAAAAAATAATAATAATAATAATTGAGAGCACAAGGCTCTGAGTTCAAGCCCCAGTACAGGTACAGAAACAAAAACAAGCAAGCAAACAAACAAAAAATCAAAGCAATGAATCCAACTAACCATGGCTTGAAACCTTTAAAATAGGAGCCACATTAAATATTTCCTCCTTTTAAATGGCTTTTCCTGGGTATTTGTCACAGTAATTAAAAGTCTACTGTTAGCATTTCCCCTGCTCCTCAGCTCCTCCCACTAGCCCCCAGATCCACCCATACCTAATGAGCCAGTCCTACTCACTACCTAACTACTTCCCCTTTAACCCCAGAGAGAGAAGCTGCCACCTGGATAAGGTGCAGACGCCATGTAGCTCCCTCTCCCGTGGGAACTACGGCCCCACTAATAAACCTCCTTATGAACCTTCTTCTCCTGTCTGTGATTATCTCTGGATGGTCCTTTGGGATGGCCACAACCTATGCTTTCATCTACCACAACCCTTCTACAGCTGTACTGACCTCCACTGCTCCCTTCTTGTAGTAGAGGACACCACAGGAATTGTGAGATCTTTGGCAGCAAATAGTCCTAGCACGTGTCTTGCAGCTCTATCGTTTCACCTCCAACAAAAAGCCAGAAATAGAACCATGGTAGTGTGCCTCAAATGGTAGAGCACCAGCATTCAGCTAAGGAGAAGAAAAAAGCCAAGGGAGAGCATCAGACCCTGAGTTCAAGCTTCACTAACAACACAAAGAGAAGCATTTATTGAAGACCCCCTAATTTCAGGAGCCACACTAGATTCAAAAGAGAAAGATGATAAACAGACCACATTTGCCTTTGAGGAACTTACTGATAGGCATCCAGATAGCTACTGTAGATCTGCTACATCGACTCCACCATCCTATTTGATGAAAGTTAATGCAAAAACCAAGTAGCCCCGCCCTCAGCTCCTAGAAACAATAGGGCTTGTAAAATTTCACTGTCTTAGACTTTACTCTTGGCTTCTATAACTCCATTTTGGTGACTCCACGCTAGAGGGCTGCACCCCCACCCGTGAGACTAGTTCCTTGTAGTGTGACATTTAAAAATACATGTAGCCCTTGTTCCTCTCTGTATCTAGGTAGCAACCATAGTAGTAGCTACAGAAATGCCATGGTGATTGTCGGGTTGGTTCACTTAGGATTGAGTACTGGGTTGTTTTAGCCCGCTCATGCTTGCTCAGTTGATGTTAGGGGGACATGGTAACGACTGTTAGAATAAAGTTATTAGGTCAGCCTGACGAAATTCTGCTTCTGTACGTGGCTTGCTTAACCCGTTTGTGACTTGCTCTAGCCCCAGCTAACCCCCTGCGTCCTGCTGCGTGACCCTGCTGTAGAATGCGAAGCTTGCCTTTAAGAACCCAGCCCTGCGGCGGCTTGCTGCTCTTCTTCACCATCCCGATAGTAAATAAAGACTCCTCGCCTGCCCGATGGGCTGTGCTGGTGATATTCTTGTCGTGGATGCGAGTCCTGGGTGGCCAGGATACTGCAATTAAAAGGGACAATTCTCAGACTCCCTTGCCACTTGAGTCCGAGGTTCAACTAAGGTGCTGTATAGAGAGGAAAATGCACAGTAAAAGCAAGCACAAAGAAATGGAAACTGTCTTGCTTTGGTGGCCATTTGCAAGCAACGCAGGATGATAGATGTGGTATTGATAAGGCTTACTAAAGTAGGTAGCCGATAAAGGAGAGCACCATGCAGTATTCAGGCAGGAGAGAAAAGCTTATTCCCGAACTGCTGGCCTGTGGCCGAGCTGACACGGCCGGGGCGAAGGGCTGGGCGGGGGCAGGGGGTATGGCCAGGTGGGTCAGGTGTGACGGCGGAGCGGGGAGGCACATGCCCGGTAGCTAGGTAAGCAGATTGGGGGTACAGACGTGAGCAGGCAGGGAGCCCCCCACCCCCGGGTGGACTTACAATATTCACACTCCTTTTTTTTTCTTTTTGTGTTGGTGCTACTGTGCTTGGAGCTGAGGACTTCCTGCTTTTTGCTAGTTACTTTGGAGATGGGGTCCAGTAAACTTTTCTGCCCAGCTGGCCTCAAACTATGATCCTCCCTATCTCGGCTCCCCTAGCAGTTAGGACTACAGGAGTGGGCCACCAGCACCATCTCCAACTCCTCCAGGGTTATCACAGTGGCAGAATCAACAACAGCGGAAGCAGCAATGTCTTGTTAACTTTGCAGCTGCTACACTGTAGTCTGGATAAGCCAGCCCTTCGCTGTAGTAACGAGAGAGCCCTCAAAGCTGCGTGGCCTAGTGCAAGTCTGTCACTGGAAAATCTTTACTATAGGTGTAGGCAGTTTCCTTTCATGTTCCTACTCAGAGATCTGGGCGACTTCCTGTTTGTTTGTTTGTTTGTTTGTAAATCTTACAGACCTCCTGCGTGACTATGGTGTCTGCAAAGAGATGAGCTAGATGAGAGCTCAAAGGTTCTCACCAGCTCCTCCTGAAAGAAGCACATTGTCTCTCCTCTCCTCTCCTCTCCTCTCCTCTCCTCTCTTCTCCCTTCCCCTCCTGCCCCTTCCTTCCTTTCCCTTCCCCCCCTCTCTCCCCCTCCCTTTCTACTTTTCTTTTGGGGGATGGTACTGGGCTTGAATTTAGGGCCTGGGAACTGTCAATTTGGTTTTTTCCCCCCTCAAATCTGGGGTTCTACCCCTTGAGCCACAGCTCTACTTCAAGCTTTTGCTGGTTAATTGGAGATAAGAGTCTCACCGACTTTCCTGCTTGGCCTGGCTTTGAACCACAAGCCTCAGTTCTCAGCCTCTGAGTAGCTAGGATTCCAGGCATGAGCCACTGGCGCTCTGCCAGTTTCCTTATTTCCACATGGTCACATGGTCCTATCTACCTACAAATAGCCTGTGAATGTAAACTTCCGTATGCCAGGAAGAAAAGGAGGAAAGAAATTACGATGTTTCTCTCAAGTGATATAACAGTACTCTGCAGATTTCCACTTCTTGAGCCCTTCTTAGAACTTTAGAAGCACTGCAATACAAAGTATATTTTGAAATGGTTTGGGATTCCAACTGTGAACCCTGGCTGAATCAGCTGTGTGCTGTTAGCTCTCTGTCCCCTTATCTCCATCTGGTCTCCCCCTCTGTGTCCCATAATGGGTTTCCTCTGTAGAATGCCTCTTGCAGGCTCATTTGTTCTCTGGCTTTCCTTGGTTTGGGACAGGAGAAGCACCAGCAGGAGATCAGAAAGTACATGAGCAAGATTAGGATATTTTCAGTATATTTATCCCTGCCCCTTTTCAACTTCCCACCAAAACTGTGAGTCCTTGACCCTGCACTCAACTCTATACAGAGTCCTTTTGTTATAGTTTCCTCATTTAACATTTGGAATAGGACATCTGTTTCCTGCCTTGACCCTGACTCATACCAGGTGTTTAACAATAAAACCATGAGTCTGAAAAAGAACATCTGACTGTCTTCATCCTCTATTTATTTATTTATTTATTTATTTATTTATTTGCAGCTGGAGATCTGTATAAAATGCAATGTGTTATTTATTTTATCTTGGCCACTAAAGCTTGAGCTCAAGGTCTGGGCATTATCCCTTAGCTTTATTACCCAAGACTGATTCCATTTCTGTCTTTTGGGGTGGTTAATTGGAGATAATAATCTCATGGACTTTCCTACCTGGGCTAGGCTTCTAACTATGATCCTCAGCTCTCAGCCGCCTGAGGAGCTACAGGCATGAACCACTGGTGCCCGCTATCATGAGCAAATCTGAATATTTCCTCCTCTGCTTGGAAATATCGACTCCCAATTAAATTATACTCCTATCACCACACCCTACTCTCAATGTGGGCCAGACAGAACTAAATTCACATCACTCTGCCACGCGGCTTTCTTCCCCTGAGCCTCTACACTTCCCAAGTAGAGTTGAACCTGCTTCCCATACTCTCTTTCACTCACTGGGGGCTCTCTTAACCTAGTTAAGCCTTCCATAACCCTATGCAACCTGGTTAGGTGCTAAAGCACTCTCCCACAACAGTCTGATTCACCATTATTTATGAATGATGCTCAATGACTCATTGCCTAGGACTACTTGCAGTAGACGGCAGCATCTAAGACAGGGACATTATCTCCAATGTATAGGACCTATTAAGGTACTTGGCACGTCATAGGCGCTCGATAAATACTGGCTAGCTCCTGGATATTATTGGGAAAAGCTTGGAGCCGCTCCTTCAGCTACTAACGTTACTTTTCATTCACTATTAAAAAATCAGAAAAACCACGTTGTCCCTTATGCCATATTGCTATTTTCAACTCTTGACCAGTTGAGTCTCCTTTGCCTCTATTGTTTTTTTTTTTTTCCTTTTTTGGTAAAGATTACTCATGACCCACTGGATCTTCAATTCTGTAGCTTCCTTCTGATTCAGATCCTCCTGGATTGCTTTGAAGCGCTGTCTTGAAATTCCTCCATTCTTCATGCCCCTCCAGACTCACCCAGCAGCTCGGGGAAATATTCATTATCTCCTCCATTCCCACCCCACGGTCCTGCTTCCGGTCCTCTGTGGTCCAGCGGTCCCGGTTAGCCGTCTCTCAGCCCTCCCTCTGTGTCTTCCAACTCTCTTTCCCTTGGGGTTGTAGGGCAGCAGGCTTCAGCTTACCACCAATTCCCACCCACAAACATCCACACTCTCCTCCTTCATCTGGGACACCTTCCCTGGACTCCCTTCAAAATCTACTCTCTGAAGTTTAGAAAGCTGAGTAGTTTTTGTTTGTTGCTTTCTCCTCTGAATTGTACCTCCCTTGATGTCAGGCTGGGTGTGGGTGTGCACGCACTCCCCCCCCCCCACACCAGTATTAGGGCTTGAACTCCAGGTGGAGGCACTGTGTCCTTTAACTTTTTTACTCAAGGCTAACACTCTACCCACAGTTCTACTTCTAGATTGTTTGGTAGTTAATTGAAGATAAGAGTCTTAGGGACTTTCCAGCCGGGACTGACTTTGAACTTCCATCCTCAAGTCTCAGCCTCTGCAGTAGCTCAGATTACAGGTGTGAGCCACGAGCACCCAGCCTAGGTTTGAATTATTATGCAGTGTCTAAATGTGCCTCCCTTACTAGACTGTGAAATTCTCTTATTTTCCATTTATTGGTTCAATCTTTATTTCATTTATTCATTTATTTCTAGCCAGTGACTAACATTTGCATTATCTAAAAACAAATTGTTTTTTAATGTCAGTCCTGAGTCTTGAACTCAGGGCTTGGGAGATGTCCTTGAGCTTTTGTTTGCTCAAGACTACCCTCTACCACTTGAACCCCCTCTCCACTTCCACTTTTTGGATTGTTACCTGGAGTTCAAAGTCTCACAGGCTTTCCTGCCCCGGCTGGCTTGGAATCAGGATCCTCAGGTCTCAGCCTCAGGGCGCAGCCAGGATTACAGGGGTGAGCCACTGGCACCCAGCAACTAAAAACACTTTTACATGAATGAGTACATGAGTGAACTAGGGAAGAGATCTTTTTTTTCAATTACAACTTTTCAGAGATTCTTACAAGAGAATCTTTGAGTTAAAAAGACCAGTCCTCAGTTTAAAAAACACAAACATGTTAACCAAGTCAACCACACCTTTTATTTTTGTCCAAGTCCAAGATTCCAACTTACTACCTGACACTTTTACTCACTAGCTTGTGCTCTACCACCGGAGCCGCTCCTCCAACTGTAATAGCTTTCTGGTCAGTCATGAGGCTTGAACACAGGGCCTGGGCACTGTCGCTGAGAATTTTTTTGCTCAAGACTGCACTCTACCACTTTGAACCACAGCTCTCTTTCCTGTCTTTTGGTAGTTAATTGAGATAAAGAGTCTTATGGACTTTCCTGCCAGGCTGGCCTTGAATGGTGACCCTGAGCATCTGGACATATTGGTGTCCTTTGGGCGTCTTAAAACCAGACCACCAGGTTATTGATGCATAACTGTATTTGACTACCCTTTCTTGTTATAGTCTTATCTTGAAGTAGTTGTACAAAGGAGTGACCATCTAACAAATCCATTTATGAGTACACTGCATCCTTCCCCCTTTCATCCTTCCCCCCACCCCCCTCAATACCTCTCCTAAATTGTCTCAATTCCATAAGATATGCACTGATTACTGGGAGCACATTCTCCCTGCTCCTGTCTCCACTTGCCTGCCCTCCTCTTAAACATCCCCCACCTCCCTTTCAAGTGCCAGTTTCCTGGGATTCATTTTGTTGGGCTGTGAGTTCGTTTTCTAAAGAATTATACCATTTGAATTTTCCCCTGCAAATAAATATACTTTGGTTAATACACTTAGATACAACCACACATGCGTGTACTTGAACAGTTATAAATTGGTTCTAGCTCCCACATGTAAAACATGTCCTTTGCCTCTCTGAGCCTGACTTACTTCACTTAATTTTCTTCCCAAGGCCATTTCTTTGTCAATGATGCACTATCATTCTTCCTAATGGGGAAATAAAATGTCATCACGTACATGTACCCCATTTTCTTGCCCCATTTGTCCACTGAGGGGCAGATGGGTTGATTCCATACCTTGCTTTGATGAATCGGACAGCAACAGACATGGTTGTGCCAAGTGGCTTTACTGTATGTATCTTGATTTGTAACCTTTTAGATACATGCCCAAGAGTGGTATTGCTGGATCAGAGTAATTCTATGTTTAGTTTCTCTGAGGACTCTCTAAACTGCTTTTTCCAGAGCAGTTGAGGAAGTCGTGCATTCCAACCAGGAGTATATTGAGTTCCTTTCTCCCACATCCAGTTAGTCTCTATGGTTGGTATTCTTTTTTTTTTTTTTTTTTTTTTTGGCCAGTCGTGGGCCTTGGACTCAGGGCCTGAGCACTGTCCCTGGCTTCTTCCCGCTCAAGGCTAGCACTCTGCCACTTGAGCCACAGCGCCACTTCTGGCCGTTTTCTGTATATGTGGTGCTGGGGAATCGAACCTAGGGCCTCGTGTATCCGAGGCAGGCACTCTTGCCACTAGGCTATATCCCCAGCCCATTGGTATTCTTGAGAGCCATTCTAACTAGGGTGAGGGAGATTTGCCTTTCCTTCGTGGCTGGAGATATTGGGCATTTCTTCCTGCGCCCATGGACCATTTTTACTTCTGAAAAGTCTCTATTTCACTTGCTGGCCCATCTGTTAATTGGGTTGTGGATGTTTTGAGGGGTCGGTTTCTTGAGCTCTGAATATTCTGAATATATTAGGCTATTGTCTAATAGACAGCTGGCAAAGATCTCCCATCTGTAGGCTGTCTTTTTAGCGTGTTAACCGTGTCCTTTGCCATGAAGAAAAATCATTGTTGGACCCAATCCCCTTGATCACTTTTTCTTGGATTTGATGAGCCCACGGGCCTTTCTCAGCGGCTGCCTGCGCTGAGAAGTCCTGCAGCCTCCCCACTCCTCCCTGCAGGGCCTCAGTCGCCCAGGTCTTTCCCAAGGCAAGCTGTGGTCTTCATTTAAGGAGGATTTCTTAAAGGATGCCTGGAGCTATTCTTTTAACCTCTCTACCCAGCGTGATGGAAACTAGGGCTGCAATAAGACCCGTGGGCTTGCGGTGGCCGCCCGCCGCCCCCTTTAGTCCTTTCCTTTCCCCCACCTCAGTTTACACGTGAGAGCGCGTGGATTTAGGGCATCTAAAGGAAATAGGAGTTTCTGCATTCCAGTTTGGCGGGAACACGGTCTTTGATTCTGCTTGCCCCCCCCCCCCCCCGCCCCTCCGCCCCTCCGCCCCGTGTATCCCCAACTGTCAAACTCGGGGGCCAGAACCCCGTGCAGCAGGCGGGGGAGGGGGAGGAGGAAGCTGTTCAGGAAGATAAAAGGAAGGAAAGGCTCCGAGGGGCTGCGGGAGGGGGGCGGGAGGGGGGCCAGGGGGCCGGGAGGGGGGCTGCGGGAGGGAGGGGGCGGGAGGGGGCAGAGGGACTGCGGGGAGGGGAGCGGGAGGGAGGGAGAGGGGCTGCGGGAGGGGACTGCGGGAGGGGTGCGGGAGAAGGGTGGGGGAGGGGGGCAGGAGGGTTGTTTTTCCTTTGTTTTTTTCACACCCCACACACCCCCCTCCCCCCCGCAGGCGTGACACGCTGAAGGCTTTAGCCAGCTCCTTGCCCTAGCCAGGCAACCGCCCGCCCGGGACTGCCCCGCCCCTCTCCACGCCCCGCCCTCTCCCCAGCCCCTATCACCGCCCTCCTCCTCGCCCCGCCCCTCTCCACGCCCCGCCCTCGCCCCAGCCCCTATCACCGCCCTCCTCCTCGCCCCGCCCCTCTCCACGCCCCGCCCTCGCCCCAGCCCCTATCACCGCCCTCCTCCTCGCCCCGCCCCCGCCCCGCCCCCTCGCCCCAGCCCCTATCACCGCCCTCCTCCTCGCCCCGCCCCCGCCCCGCCCCCTCGCCCCAGCCCCTATCACCGCCCTCCTCCTCGCCCCGCCCCCGCCCCGCCCCCTCGCCCCAGCCCCCTATCACCGCCCTCGCCCCGCCCCTCGCCCCGCCCTCCCGGCCTCCCACTTCCGCCCCGCGGGGCGCCCCCGGCCCCGGGCGGCGGCGCGGCTCTCGGCGGTAGCCCTCGCCGCTCTCGGACGGGCGGCGGCGGCGGCACCGCGCGGGACGTCCGCTCCCAGAGCCGCGGCCGCGCCACCGCCCCCCCGCGGGCCGCCGGGGCTCCCCCCCACTGCCGCAACCGCCGCCGCGCTCCGGCCCCGCTGCCGCGGCTCGGGCTCGGCTCCCCCCGCGGCCCGGGCGGCTCGGGCTCGGGCTCGGCTCCCCCCGCGGCGGCCCCGGCCATGGCGCCCGGCGGCTCGGCGAGCTGAGGCGGCGGCGGCGGCCGCCCTCCCTGAGGAGGATGAAGAAGAAGAAGTTCAAGTTCCGGGTGGAGCTGGAGCTGGCGGAGCTCTCCTCCGTGCCCTTCGTCAACGGCGTGCTCTTCTGCAAGATGCGCCTGCTGGACGGCGGCAGCTTCGCCGCCGAGTCCCCCCGGTGAGTCCCGCCCGCCGCCGCCTCCGAGCGCGCGCCGCCCCGCGGGCTGTGCAGGCCCGGTGCGTGGACAGCGCCCCCTCCTCCCCGCGGGGTGCGGCCGGGTGCGTGGACAGCGCCCCCTCCTCCCCGCGGGCTGTGCCGGCCCGGTGCGTGGACAGCGCCCCCTCCTCCCCGCGGGCTGTGCCGGCCCGGTGCGTGGACAGCGCCCCCTCCTCGGGGCCCCGCGCGGTGCGGCCGGGTGCGTGGACAGCGCCCCCTCCTCGGGGCCCCGCGGGCTGTGCAGGCCCGGTGCGTGGACAGCGCCCCCTCCTCGGGGCCCCGCGGGCTGTGCAGGCCCGGTGCGTGGACAGCGCCCCCTCCTCCCCGCGGGCTGTGCCGGCCCGGTGCGTGGACAGCGCCCCCTCCTCGGGGCCCCGCGCGGTGCGGCCGGGTGCGTGGACAGCGCCCCCTCCTCGGGGCCCCGCGGGCTGTGCAGGCCCGGTGCGTGGACAGCGCCCCCTCCTCGGGGCCCCGCGGGCTGTGCAGGCCCGGTGCGTGGACAGCGCCCCCTCCTCCCCGCGGGCTGTGCAGGCCCGGTGCGTGGACAGCGCCCCCTCCTCCCCGCGGGGTGCGGCCGGGTGCGTGGACAGCGCCCCCTCCTCGGGGCCCCGCGGGCTGTGCAGGCCCGGTGCGTGGACAGCGCCCCCTCCTCCCCGCGGGGTGCGGCCGGGTGCGTGGACAGCGCCCCCTCCTCCCCGCGGGGTGCGGCCGGGTGCGTGGACAGCGCCCCCTCCTCCCCGCGGGGTGCGGCCGGGTGGACAGCGCCCCCTCCTCGGGGCCCCGCGGGCTGTGGCCGGGTGGACAGCGCCCCCTCCTCGGGGCCCCGCGGGCTGTGGCCGGGTGGACAGCGCCCCCTCCTCGGGGCCCCGCGGGCTGTGGCCGGGTGCGTGGACAGCGCCCCCTCCTCCCCGCGCGGTGCGGCCGGGTGGACAGCGCCCCCTCCTACCCGCGGGGTGCGGCCGGGTGGACAGCGCCCCCTCCTCGGGGCCCCGCGGGCTGTGGCCGGCCGGGTGCGTGGACAGCGCCCCCTCTTCGTTCCTGACCCTGTGCCCCCGCAGGGCACCCCCGCCGGGTAGGGACGAAACTGAAGTGGGCGCGTCGACCCCCGCACGGTGCTTCCCGATGGGCTCCCCGGGCGGCGTGGGGCGGCGTGGGGACCCCCACCCCCCTCCCTCCTCCCTCCTCCGGATCGGGAGCGGTGGCCGCAGGGGAGCGCGCCTGCGGGGTCCCTCACGCCCGTCCCCCGTCTGTGAATGTGCACAGTGGAGCGTGGACTGGGGTGCAAGGACCACGGTGACCCCGACGGCCACGGTTCCAGGGACGCCCCCTCAGACCCGGGGCCCGGCCTGTGGTTGATGGGGCCCCCATGTCTCATCACACGGCTGTGGCTCCAGTTAGGGTGCTCGGTTCATTACCCAAGTCTCCAAGCGGCCCCACATGAGGCGCGGTGGGGAGGACTGAGACCCCGAGAGAGAACCTAGGCCCTGTCCCCCTTCTCAGAGGAGCCCCCCCCCCCCCAGAGAGTGCCCAACAGGTCAGGAACGGCAGGTGGGGCCGGCCCCGAGCTTACGTCGGTGCTGCTTACGGATGGACAGATTTGTCCTTAGTGTGGTTATGATTTTCATAAAATAGAAACCTTGAGGGGCTGGGGATATAGCCTAGTGGCAAGAGTGCTTGCCTCATATACATGAGGCCCTGGGTTCAATTCCCCAGCACCACATATACAGAAAATGGCCAGAAGTGGCGCTGTGGTTCAAGTGGCAGAGTGCTAGCCTTGAGCAAAAGGAAGCCAGGGACAGCGCTCAGGCCATGAGTCCAAGGCCCAGAAGTGGCCAAAAAAAAAAAAAAATAGAAACCTTGAAGAATTTTTTGAGTGTGTGTGTGTGTGTGTGTGTGTGTGGTGTTGGGCCTGGGGGGATTGAACTTCAGGCTTGGTGCCCTTTGTAGTTTTCAAGGCTGGTGCTCTTCCACTTGAGCCACACGTCCATTTCTGGCATTTTGCTGGCTAACTGTTGATAAGAGAGTCTCTCAGATTTGTCTTCTTGGGCTGGCTTCAAACCTGCATCCTCAGATCCCAGCCTCCTGAGTAGGTAGGATTACAGGTGCATGCCACCCATGCCTGACTTGGATAGTTGAGTTAAGGGTTGTTTATTTTGCTAAGTATGCTGGTCATAGGTTTTAGTTTTATTGTAAACTGGTTTTAATATGTCATTCCATTAACGATATGCCAGAATTAATGTCAATGGATTACGGAATTTAGAAAAATTGTGGACTGTGCCAATAATGAAGCTAACAGGAGCCAAAGGAAATATGAGGCTAAACCAAAGGAAATATGAAGCACTATTGATTCTAAATATTTAAAAAAATAGCCCACTGAGAATAACCTTCACAATTAAACTGATGACATATTTGTAGCTATTTAGCGAAGCAATTATACCGTCATCATTTTTAACAGAACACAAAATGGTACGGGAAAATATTGTACCAACCATTGAGATTTTGAAAGGCTTAAGCCAATCCTGAATGTCATAGAAGTGAAGTGGTTTGTTTGTTGTCTTGGTGGTACTGGAGACTGATCTCAGAGTGCCAGGCAGGCCTGCCCTCCCGAAGGCTAACAGCTTGACCCTGAGGCTTAGGCTTGTTGCTGCCACTGCTGGGTTCTCACCCCACCTGGAGCAGTCACTAATGGGCTTTGGGCCCCGTGCTGACACCTGGCGGTAAGGACAGTGGTTGGTCTAGGCCCTCCCACCCCCAGTCAGTTACCAGTATCAGTGGACCATTTATCATTCAGCAAATGTGTCCACTGGACCTTTTAAATATTCTACCTTATGTAGTCCTCATAGCACATCTATGAGGCAGGGGCCTCCTCTTGTGAAGAAGTAAACGGAAGTTTTCTCATCCCCCCCACCCCCCAAGCAGATATGTGTAATGCCAAGGTTCTGATACAGGTATAACTTCAAAGAGGGCAATGTCTGGTAAAAGGGGGAAAAATGTGTTCTGTTTCACAGAGTGTCTGAATAGGCAGCTTCCTACTATTTTTAAGGCACATTGTGTATAATTTGATTTGTGCTCTGTAAGACTTGAGAATGAAAAAGTTGAGTTTCCTGTGTTAAATTCACTCCTTTCTCTCCCAACAGAAATCTGGCTTTGATCATGGGGAATAGGTTAATAATAGTACTCTCTAGAACCAAAGTATCTATATGGTTGAAAGTGATATGTAAAAAGGAGTGTGTGCTTCTGAAGATAGGTAGAGAGAGCTGGTGTACAGCTAAGAACAAATACTTAGCATGAGATGAGTCTATGCCTGAATCCTCCTTCCACCATGGTGAATCTGGATGGGGTTGCTTAGGCTCTCAAAGCCCAAATCCTTAAGTCATGGTCTCTGTTGGAAGGATTTAGTGGGATGATATATCTAAAACCGGGCATTGGCAGCCTATTTACATTTAAAGAGTAGACCAGGAACTTACTGGAAAGAAGGTCTGTTTGCTTTAGATGTTCTGCTTAATTCATTTACCTTGAAAACCACAAAATGTTGATTTCAGAAAAAGACTTCATTTTATCAGAAAAAGGAAAAAAAATTCCAAAAGGAAGTGAATTGTCTCAAAATCCCTTAATTTTTAACTAGAGAGTGCAGGTGTAGGCCCTACATCTAATTACAAATACTACTTTTTAATTTTTAAAAATCAGATCCTTTGGGTCTGGGAATGTGACTTAGTGGTAGAGTGCTCACCTAGTATGCATGAAGCTCTGGGTTCAATTCCTCAGTACCACACATACAGAAAAGGCTGGAAGTGCCACTGTGGCTCAAGAGGTAGAGTGCTAGCCTTAAGCCAAAAGAAGCCAGGGACAGTGCTCAGGCCCTGAGTTTAAGCCCCAGGACTGGCAAAAAAGAGAAAAAAGAAAAAATACATATAATTTTTGAGCCATAGCACCGCTTCGAGCTTTTTCTCTTGTACTGGGGGTTGAATTCTGGGTCTCGCCTTGCTTGGCAGGCACTCTACCACTTGAGCCATGCCCACATCCCAAAAGGCCTGCTTGTAGGTTGCCTTTGGCTTGCATCTGGAGCCCTGAACGGCAAATAGGTCTATCCATGATCTACATTCATCTACACTTACTGTGATGGCAATGGCTTGCGGTGAGGTCCATGGTGAACATCTTCTGGGAGTCTGGAATCTCTGTGCTACCCAGAGCGTGGCTAAGTGCTCTCCCCTAACAACAACCTTGGGCCCTGAGTCTCTAACAACTTTCTCTGATAGCACAAGCCACGATTCGGTGCTACAGAAATGAAGCAATGTATTGATTCTTCTTCATATCCTTTCACTGTAGTAAATCTTTGCCACGATGTAGTCATATGCAGAGATTTCTTAGGTCTTCTAAGGAGTGGAATAGGAATATTTATTTTGGTAGAGAACAGTCTTAAAGCTACACAAAAAGTTACATACACATCTCTTTGGCTGAGAATTAAGCATTTACTGATTTCTGTCTTCAGAAGCTGGGAGACCCCCAGTGGATAGAAGGGCTCACGGGGGATTGCCCCTCCTTTGAGAAACTGGATCATAGATGTCTGGTTGCTTGGCAGTGGGAGACCGCAGACTCGCCGCCTAATCAGTATGTGAGTGTTGCTGAAATCCTAAAGAGAAACTTGACTTGTGACACCCTTACTGGTACTAGCATTCCTCTCAGCGCTTTTGCTGAACATGCTGGGAGGATGGGTTTGGTCAGACCAGCTGGAGCAAGAGCATAATAGTACTGGTTCTAGATCCATCTCAGGGCAGAGTTCACATTGAACAGAAGCAGAAGGGAAGATTGGGAGGGGAAAAGGCTTTGAGCGATATTTTAAGGAATGTACATTCCACTGCTCCTATGATAAAATTCAATCCAGGGGTGTGTGTGTGTGTGTGTGTGTGTGTGTGTGTGTGTGTGTGCCTGCCCACATGGGCACATGCATGTTGGGCTTAGGGCTTGAACTCAGGGTCTAGGTGTCGTCCTTTAGCTTTTTTGCTGAAGGCTGCTGCCCTACCGCTTGAGCCACAGCCCCACTTGCAGGTTTTTTTGGTAGTAAATTGGAGATCAAAGTCTCATGGACTTTTCCTGCCCAGGCTGCCTTTAAACCATAATCCTCACATCTCTGACTCCTGAATAGCTTGGATTACAGGTGTGAGCTACCATCACCACCCAACTCAAAAAAAAATTTTTTTTGAACAGATTTGTGATATGAGAAAAGTGGTATTTACATTGGCTGGCAGTCTGCTGCTATTTGGATTCAAATGTTAACAGATTAGCCTAGCCGCGGGCCAGACAAATTTGGAGGCTGTGAGAATTACCTAGGGTGGGCTAAAGAAAACCTAAGTCCAGGTATCTCCTGGAAAATGAACAGATGGTGCTTTTTCCGCCCACCCCACCCCCCTTTTTTTTTTTGCCAGTCCTGGGCCTTGGACTCAGGGCTTGAGCACTGTCCCTGGCTTCTTTTTGCTCAAGTCTAGCACTCTACCACTTGAGCCACAGTGCTACTTCTGGCCTTTTTGTTGTTGTTTTTCTATGTGTGGTGCTGAGGAACCGAAAGAGGCAAGTACTCTTCCACTCAGCCATATTCCCAGCCCATTTTTTCCCCCATTTGTTTTTTGTTTGTTTGTCTGTTTTGTTTGGTTTTGCTTTGCCAGTCCTGGGGCTTGAATTCAGGGCCTGAGCACTGTCCCTGGCTTCTTTTTGCTCAAGGCTAGCACTCTGCCACTTGAGCCACAGCACCACTTATGGCTTTTTTTGTTTGTTTGTCTATGTGGTGCTGAAGAATCGAACCCAGGGCTTCATGTATAGGAGACAAGCACTTTTGCCACTAGGCCATATTCCCAGCCCCTTCTTTTTTTTCCTTTTTTGAGGAGAGCATTTCACCTAGCCGAGGGAGTGTGCTTGACATTATCTTTGAGCTGACTGAGGCTGCCAAGCAGCTGGACACACGTTCATTTGGTATGTGGATTTCTTACATTCTGGTCTGTTGGAGCCTTGCAAACCTGCTGATTCCTCACTTAGAATTTCCTTATACTGGCTCATCCTTTCACAAATTATTAGGGAGAAATGGTTTTGGAAGGACCTAGTTTCTCCTAGGGAGGTTTGTTCAGTGAAGGGGTTAGAGAAAGAAAGAAGAAGAGACTAAAAGGTATTTATTTGTAATAAAGGTTACAAAAAATGATCAGGGTAAATGGTGAGATCTTATGTAAATGTTTATAGTTTATAAGACATTTAGAAAATGCATTGTACAATTATAATAGTCTACTCAACTAAAATCAGATCACCGCCTACTAAAATATTTCTGAAGCCCTTTTAGAACAACAGAATATTGTGTTTATTTGATCATTCCAAAGGCCTTCCTTTATAAAGCATTTCAATCATTTTTGAGGCTGATTAAGACTGTCAGGACATGTTTAATTCTGGTCTGTTTGAATAAACAATAGAAGGAAGAAGTCTGTCCTACAGTGGCTCTTTTTCTTTTCTTTTTTGGCAGTACTGGGGTTTGAACTCAGGGCCCTGCACTTGGTTGGAGGCAAAATTCTTTTGTATATTTTTTTGATATTCTAGTTTGTCTTATTTTGATCATCTTTGTTATTTTGTGTTTTTTTGTGCTAGTCCTGGGACTTGAACTTCGGGCCTGCATGCTGCCCCTGGGCTTTTTTTTTGCCAGTCCTGGGGCTTGGACTCAGGGCCTGAGCACTGTCCCTGGCTTCTTTTTGCTCAAGGCTAGCACTCTACCACTTGAGCCACAGTGCCACCTCCAGCCTTTTCTATATATGTGGTGCTGAGGAATTGAACCCAGGGCTTCAAGTATCCCAGGCAAGCTCTCTTGCCACTAGGCCATATTCCCAGCCGCCCCCCCAACCCCACCCCCCAGCTTCTTTTTGCTTGAGGCTTAGCACTCTACCATTGAGCCAAAATTCCACTTCTGGCTTGTGTTTTAGAAGCTTATTAGAGATAAGGGTCTCACAGACTTTCTGCCCATGCTGGCTTTGAACTGGGACCCTTAGATCTCAGCCTCGGAATAGTAGGATTGCAGGCAGGAGCTACCAGCACAGGCTTATTTTGCTCATCCTTGTGTGTACTGATAGCTAAATAATTTCTAAGCTTCACATGAACTTGTGGCAAAACACACGTGAATTCAGAGCGTGTCCAGGAAGCTGATGAGCACATCTGTGTATTGGATCTTTGACTTTGTATACAAGACAAAGGACTTTTTTTTCTTGCCAGAGAACATTTTGATGTTTTTAGTATTTTAATTCACTGCACATTGTGTAGTCCTTTGTAGTTATTTTTTCCTTATTGCAAAAATAATAGAAGTTTATGTGGAAAAATTTAGCAAAGCAAAAATAAAAGAACAAAAATTACCCATAAATAAAACATTCAGAGCTAATGATTATTGATATTTTAGTATATATATATACATATATGAGCCATATGTGTATATATTGTGTATGTTTTTACTAGCCTAGATTAGCTCTACAAGGGGGTGCGACATTTCCACACAAGGATACATTGTATTCCTATCAATCTCACCCCCCCATCACTTTCCCTTACCACCCTGCCCCCTTCCTAAAAGTTTCTATTGTTCTCTTTTCATAAAATCAATGCCTTTTTTTTTTTTTATTAGTCATAGGGCTTGAACTCTGGGCCTGGGTGCTGTCCCTGAGCTCTTCAAGGCTAGTTCTCTACCACTTGAGCCACAGCGCCACTTCCAGTTTTCTGGTGGTTAATTGGAGACAAGAGTCTCATGGATTTTCCTTCCTGGGATGGTTTTGAACCATGATCCTCAGATCTCAGTCTCCTGAGTAGCTAGGATTACAGGTGTGAGCCACCAGCGCCCAGCCTCAATCCAAATTTTTAAGGCCTATGATATTATTACTGACTTTTCCTTCATTGAATCAAATTGATTTAAGGTAAAACATTAGCAAATATTTAAAGTAACCTGTATTTCCAGGTCTGAGTGTCTCAGGCCTGTAATCCTAGCTACTCAAGAGGCTGAGATCTGAAGATCATGCGCAATTCAAAGCCAGCCTGAGCAGCAAAGGCTATGAGACTCTTATCTGCAATTAACTACCAAAAATGTCATATATATAGAGATAGATAGATAGATATAGATATATAGATATATATAGTTGTGGCTCAAGTGATAAAGAGCTAATACTTGAACACTCCGGGACAGCACTCAGGCTATGAGTTCAAGTCCCAGAACCAGCACAGAAAGAAAGTGTGAAGGGGTGGGGGGAGGGTCGGGGGGAGAAAGAGAAAGAAAAAGAAAGAAGAGAAAAGAAGAAAGTAACCATGTTAAAAAACATTATCTGACCATGTGGTATAAATTTTGTATACCCTGGACCCAGCAATCCCCCTTCTAGGTATATATCCCAAGGAAATCTAATCAGTTTGAAGAGATAGCTGCCTCTTGTGTTCATTGCAACATTATTCATGGCAAATAAGACATTGAAACAGCACACATTATCCTAAGCAGATGAGTGTATTTTTTTAATGTGGCATGTTCAATGGAGTACTATTCAGTCTTTAAAGAAAAGAGAACCCTGTTGTTTGTGACAAGGTAGATCAACCTGGGAGACTTCATGCTAAACGAAAAAGCCAGATGCAGAAAGACAAATACTGAGTAATGTCATTTCTGTGTGGACTATGAAAAAGGCAAAGTAGAAGTAGAGAATGTGTAGTGGTTGCAAGGGGTGGAAGGTTGGAGGTGTGGGGAGCTTTTCAGTCAAGGGAAATCGTTTCTGTTAGACCAGATGAATATGTTTCAGCGCTCTCTTGTTTGTCATCATGACTGAAGTTACTCTATTGCACAAACTGCTAGGGCAGTAGTCTGGAAATGTTTTAACAACAAGAAAGTATGGGAATTGACTTAGCTGGATCTAACTATTTACCCGTCTATACGTTATATCAAAGCATGAGTTGCACTGAATATATACAGTGGTTTTTTGTCAACTATACATTAATGTAAATAAGAAATAAACATTGTAAAGTGAATTCTTTTTGCCCTGGCTGGGTATGAGGTTCGTGAGTTCACTTTTTTTTCTGTTTGATGCTACTGAGGTTTGAACTCAGGGCTTTGCATATGCTAGGCAAGTTACTCTACTTTTTGAGTCACAACTCCAGCTCTTTTTTTCTCTTTTTTTTTTTTCAATAGGGTCTTGGTGTTTGCTTGATCTGGCCTGAATCTCAATCCTCCTCTTTACACTTCCCCACGTAGCTGGGATGGCTGGTATATATCACCCCACCAAGCTTTTACTGTGGTAATGGGGGCTCATGAATTTTTTTTTAACCTGGGCTGGGCTGGAACTGAGCCTTCCCATCTCTTCCTCCTTAGTAGCTGGGATTACAGATGCAAGCCACCCTTCCCAGATCAAGTCATACTATGAGCTCCATCAAAGTAGCAGCTGACATTTATCTACTCTCCCAATGTGCTTTCTAAGCCTTTCCCTTAACCTACAAAATAATACCACAAGGAAGGTGCTCCTGCTGTGTCACGGTTACAACACCATTTCCATAATTGTTATTAACATGGTGTTTCATTATTTTCTGATATCTTTAGTAATATAAAGGAGCTTCAGTTGAACATATCAATTTATGAGTACAATGCATCTTGATCTGTGTGACTTGCCACTATCTTTACTGCTGTTATTACTCTCACTTTACACCTGAAGAGGTAAAAAAAAAATGTTTTTGAAAAATAATTTCCAGCATCTAGGAGACATCTTTTGGAAGTTGTTCGGCTCGGGAGTGCAAAGCCAGGAGGCAGGCTGGTTTTAGGGACACACTACATTGCTGCCTCGCACTTTTTATGTTTTATGCTGCTTGGTTTTGTGCTTTAGAAAAGATAAATAGACACATTTATTTATTTATTTTTGCCAGTCCTGGGGAATGAACTCAGGGCCTGAGCACTGTCCCTGGCTTCTTTTTGCTCAAGGCTAGCACTGTACCTCTTGAGCCACAGTGTCACTTCCGGCTTTTTCTGTTTATATGGTGCTGAGGAATGGAACCCAGGGCTTCATGCATGCAAGGCAAGCGCTCTACCGCTAAGCCACATTCCCAGCTCATAGGCACATCTATATAGACAACTTCTTCTGAATGCCAGTGATGGGAATGGACTCCAATGGTATGGCATCACTAAACAGGTTACCGTACCCCACTGATTTCCATTTGCCCCAAGATGATTGTGTGCAAGATACACACAATACTCAAGAGTATGGTTTCAGGGGGAGAGTACCAGGGTTTGAACTTAGGTTCTCAGGCTTGCTCATCTTGCTTGTTAGGCTGGCGTCCTCCCAATTGAGCCATGCCGCCCACCCAGCTTTGTGACCCTCAGGATCTCAGCCTCTGCTGTAGCTAGGAAGGTAAGCGTCCATCACTGGTGCTTGGCTCCTGGAATTTTTTTAACTTGCTCTCTGGGCATCATAACTCACCTCCAGGTACTAAGTTAGCTCACAGGGCCCTGCCTCAGCCATGAGGCAGAGGGTAGGAGAAAGGGAAAGGTATGAGTCCTCCGCTCCCTCCCTGACCCGTGTACCACGAGGGGAGTGGTGGTGAGTTATTTGAATGGGCTGACTCACTCCTGTTTGTCAGCAGTCTCACTCTGTGTCACCCAGTTCCCTGGGTGACTCCTGAGGCCCTTTCTAAGATTGAGACCCCACCCTTTCTTTTAGCCAGCACTACTTAGCTGCTGCTGCTTTTTTTTTGTCTTTTTTTTTTTTTTTGCCAGTCCTGGAACTTGAACTCAGAGCCTGAGCATTGTCCCTGGCTTCTTTTTGCTCAAGGCTAGCGCTCTACCACTTGAGCCACAGCACCACTTCTACCTTATGTGGTGCTAAGGAATCGAACCCAGGGCTTCATGTCTGCTAGGCGAGCACTCTACCACTAGGCCACATTCCCAGCCCCACTACTTAGCTTCTATTAGCCAGATGTATATGTGTTGGGGACAGCTGTGCCTTTAAGAGGCCACAGCTGGCTCTAGCCTGTCCCCTCCCCTTCCACCTTTAATGGGAAGAGAAGCCCCCACCCCTGGGGGTCAAGCATGTGTCTGATGGCTGGGGACCCCAGAAGCCAACCCTTGGGGGGCTGGGCCTCCGCCCACAAAGGAAGTCCCCTGACATCACTTGAGGGACAGCCCTTGTGACCAATCAGGGGCCCCTCTCCTGTGCCCGCCTTTGGGGTATATCTCTTGGCCCCTCATTTGAATAAATCAGAATGCCCATGAGGCTTCTCCAGGGACCCACGCATCCGTGTCTTTCTTGGCGAGTTTGGGCACCCTGCTACCACACGCTACCGAGGCTACCTGTGGCCGTCGCTCCCACATGAGAGCGATAAAGGACCACACAGGAAGGGGTGGACAAGCCCCTTCACCCCCCAAGCGGAGGGGAAGTAGAGCGAGCCCAGCATATATGTGTGTTCACTTCCTTGGAGTGCTGTTCTTCCCTGTAATCTTCTCCCTTCCTTTAGTTGACACATAGTCCATCCACTCTTCAGGGCTGAGGTCAGCCGTAGTGGCCGCCACCTGGCCACCTCCACCCGCCCACTCCTTTCTCTCCATTGCTTCCTGGATACCCTGTGGCTGTTTGTGGGCAGATGAACACTGGCCTCCCTATCCAACTGTGATTTTCTCTTCAGCTTTTATTCTTATTTGTACCGATCATTTTCCACCATATTTGTTCTTTTAACTACCTTTCTGAAAAATCACTGTGTGTGTAAAAATTACATTTATATAAGTACATACAAGAAAAGATGGAGAGAAAAAAGTATTTGACTTTTTTCCTTTTGGAGATGTGCAGGGTATGGGGGGGGGGCGGAGGGAGGAAGTATTATGGAAGAGAATTCCTTAGCAAAATGTAAGCTAGAGCCAAAAAAGTATAGCTGGAGTCAAGAGCAGAATGATAGAGGAACCCATGGGCATAGGCAGGTGTGCTAAAACATGGTGGGGATGGTGGTTTTGTTGACTGCTGCCACATAAAGAGAAGGAGAAGAAGTGGACATTTCAAGGTGTTTAGACGTGCCCATTTTGTCACAAAACACTTGTAAAGAGCCAAGTGCTGGTGGCACACTCCTGTAATCACAGTTACTCAAAGGCTGAGATCCAAGGTTCACAGTTCAAAGCCAGTAGGGGCAGGAAAGTCCGTGAGACTCTTATCTCCCATTAACCACCAGAAAACCAGAAGTGGTGCTGTGGCTCAAGTGGTAGAGTGCTGGGCTTCAGCTGAAGAGGGATAGCACCAGGCCCAGAGTTCAAGCCCCACAACTGGGGGTGGGGGGAGACAAAGACTTGCAAAGATCTATAGGTTGGCCTTTGGCTAGAATTGAAGAGAATTCTCAAGTGCCTGGTCACTTGAGCTTCAGCAACTAAAACTAGTACTAGCTGAGTGTGATGGTACATGCCTGTAATCCCAACCCTAGAGGCAGAGGTTGCGGACGGCAGTCCTCTGAACTCACCTCTTGAGTAGCTAGGATTACAGGTATGAGCCAGCTGCCTGGCCCAAGTGAAGTGTTAAAACAGAAGATTTCAGTGACAGCTTATCTATCAAGTGTCTTCAGCGGTGCTGGTAAGGTTAGGAGAAAATGGACGATAAGATCCATTCTGGTTTAGAAGCTTACAGGTACAGTAGATGGAAAGGCCAGAGAGGTGAGGTCTTGGGAGCATTGGTAAGAAAAGAATATAAGAAATTTTTCGGGGGGGGGGGTCTAGATTGCATAAGGCAGCAGGCCTTCTGAAAATGAGTCAGGGAAACAGAAAGTTGGAGAGTGAGCCCTCAATGATGTGCAAAGTCATGCATGGAAAAAAATGATAGTGAGCTGGAGGAGGGCTGGAGTTGTGTTCAAAGAGTGGAATACTAAGTTTGAGAGTACTTCTGCACAGCAGTGCTCAGCTTGTCCAGCCAAGGGTGTGGGTATGGCTGAAATGGCATGAACTCTAAATTGTCTCTTTTGACAGTACTAGAATTTGAACTCAGGGGGCTGGAAATATGGCCTCGTAGTAAAGTGCTCGCCTCGTATACATGATGTCCTGGGTTCGATTCCTCAGCACCACATATATAGAAAAAAGCTGGGAGTGGCGCTGTGGCGCAAGTGGTAGAGTGCTAGCCTTGAGCAAAAAGAAGCCAGAGACAGTGCTCAGGCCCTGAGTTTGAGCCCACAACAACAAAACAAAAACAAAACAAAACAAATAGAATTTGAACTCAGGACCTCCTGCTTGCTAGGCAAGCTTTCTACCACAGAGCCACCTCTCCAGCCCTTATGTATTTGTTTTTAGAGAGGGGCTAGAATAGGGTTATAGATTGAGGCAGAGGAATCCTGAAACAAAGACTAGTGATACATATATTTAAAATATTTTAAAAGTAAACTGATAACTGAAAGTCTATCTCAGTAACAGAAAAAGTACAACGTAGTTATGTGGTTTTTTTTTCCTGTCCTAAACCCCAGTTACTGGTTTCAGAAGAAATTAGCAGACCTTTCCTAATCAAATGCTGTTTCTAAGTATTGTGGCTCAGAATGTGACCCACACCCATGACTTATCTTGTGTGAAATGAGGAAGGGAGTTTGTGTTGACTTGGACTTCACGTGTTTGCTCTGTTCGTCACAGCTGAACATCAGATTAACGTTATTTACTGACATTTTCTTCCTAGTTACCATTTTATACATTTCCTGTTCACAGACTGCAACCATATCTGAATAGCAGTGTCTAGGAATTCTTTAGTGCTGAGATATAAAATTACTAACATTTTATCATCTCTTGTTAATCTTTTTCTTTTTCTTTTTTTTTTTTTTTTTTTTTTTTGGCCAGTCCTGGGGCTTGGACTCAGGGCCTGAGCACTGTCCCTGGCTTCTTTTTTTTTTTTTTTTTTTTTGCTCAAGGCTAGCACTCTGCCACTCGAGCCACAGCGCCACTTCTGGCCATTTTCTGTATATGTGGTACTGGGGAATTGAACCCAGGGCCTCATGTATACGAGGCAAGCACTCTTGCCACTAGGCCATATCCCCAGCCCCTTTTTCTTTTTTTTTGCTGTCTTAGAGTCCTATAAAAATTTGTGCTTTCAAAACATCACCTCTGTGAGCCCAGAGTAATGGCACACACTTTTTAATCATCGATGTCATGAGGCTAAAACAGTAGGATTATGAATCCCAGATTAGTGGGCTGCATAGCAAGACCCTGTCTTCAAAACTACAACAGTAAAACAGTGTCACTATGTGTGTGTGTGTGTGTGTGTGTGTGTGTGTGTGTGTGTGTGTGTGTGTGTTAAGGAATGACTTCCAGCAAGTACACATGAACATCGTGCTTGACATACTTGGACTGTCCTGTGGACTTTACTATTTGTTTTTGTGGTAGGTGGTAAAGTCTGAACTTGAACTCAAGGCTCTGCTATTTTGCTTGATTCTTTTGCTCAACCACTTGAGCTATACCTCCACTTCTGGCTTTTTAAATTTTTCTCCTGGTAAATTGGAAATAAAAATCTCACAGACTTTTCTATCCAGGCTAGCTTTGAATCACATTCTTCAGATCTCAGCTCTCTGTGTAGCTAGGATTATAGGCATGAGCCACCAGCACCCAGCACTATTTTCTATATGTACCAGACAGAAACAATTTTAGAATAACAGCCCCAGGAAAGTAGTTAGAAAAGGTCCTTACAAAAGAAAGTAATTGTTTCTAAAACTTCATTTTAGGCTAGATTAATAAAGGCTCTCTCTGGGCTGGGAACATGGCCTAGTGGTAAAGTGCTTATCTCGTATACATGAAGCCCTGGGTTCGATTCCTCAGCATCACAAATATAGAAAAAGCCAGAAGAGGCACTGTGGGTCAAGTGGCAGAGTGCTAACCTTGAGCAAAAAGACACCAGGGACAGTGCTCAGGCCCTGAGTCCAAGGCCCAGGACTGGCAAAAAATAAATAAATAAATAAAGGCTCTCTCATAAGCAACTGTATTACCTTTACTTACACCTTTTTTATTAATGAAGGGAAATAATCATCAAGCTAGTACTCTAGACAACATGCATTTCTAACTACATATAGCTGAAAACTGTCAACTCTTCTATAAGTAACCAGGAACTTGGTAATAATCGTGACATCAGCACTATTTCCTCATTTGAGAAACTAAGTCAGTACACTGGACATTAGGCGAAAGGGATTTGAGAAGTATATTTGCTAAGGTAACTTGGGCAAAACTCAGCTACCATCTAACTCTTTGCTGGTGTTGTATTGCCACACATACACACACATACGCACACACCATCAGTTCAGCGTTCAAAATAACTAAGATGCTGTTTTAAACATTTATTGCAGTTTCTCTAACTCACCTACTTTGCGTCCCCAGGGCTTTCCCTTCTATGTGAAGAATCGTGTCAGATGCCGGTTCCATCCAGCCCGTACTCCTCCAGAAATACATTCATTGTCGGCCAGGGAGGTGGGGGGGGGGTAGTTTCTAAGAGGTAGATCACTGGGGATCAGTAGGTAGTAAAGATTGAGCACCCTTAAAGAACAGGTACTCATCGTGTCTCTGGACAGAATCACTGTAATGTCAAGCACTCAGAACCCCATGTACGCGGGAAAAGGCAAACATACGTAGGAAGCAGCTGTTTCCCGCTGGGATCAGGTCTTCTCCCACATGCCACCCATTCACACTTCCCGCACCAGCCGTAGCTCCCACAGAGCTGCAGGGTGATACACAAACATGAAGGAAGCTTCCTGGGCTGTGATGGAGTCCGCAGGAAGTTGCAGAGCAGGGTATTCCAGCAAGTGTGCTCAGTAACGTCCTTTAGTATACATATGCTCCCGTGCCTCCTTGCAGTACCTCAAAGATCCATTCCAACTGCTCCCTGGCCCCCTTCAAAATGCAGCGGTCTGTCTAGACAGTGCCACGGTGCCTCCGATTGACCTCGTCTGCAGGAGTGCATCATTGCAACATCATGGTGACAAGGACAAGACAGCCAGCATAGAGTCTTTTGCACTCAAGTTTGTAATTCGAGCGCACTGTGCTGTTGTGCGGTCTATATCATACTCCCAACTGTGTTGCTGTCTTTTTTTTTTTTTTTCCCAGTCCTGGGGCTTGGACTCAGGGCCTGAGCACTGTCCCTGGCTTCTCTTTGCTCAAGGCTAGCACCCTACCTCTTAAACCAGAGCACCACTTCTGGCTTTTTCTATATATGTGGTGCTGGGGAATCGAACCTAGGGCCTCGTGTATGCGAGGCAAACACTTGCCACTAGGCCATATTCCCGGCCCAAGTGTCATTGTACTTCTGGTACTGCTGTTTAAACTCGGTGTTTTGCTAGGCAGACACTCTGCCACTTTAGCCATGCTCTCAAGTTCTTTCTAGTTACTCTTCAGCTCCATCTCCAGTACTCAAATCAGCTGCTAATATTTCCTGCTTAGCTGAGCTGACAGACCTGCACCAACAGACCCAGTATCTCTCAAGTAGCTGGAATGATAGAAATGAGCCACCATGTCTGCCTCTTGATCTCAAGAATGTAGGCATGCTACAGTCTTCTCCTTATCTATATCTTCCAGGCACATCTTAGTGGCCTTTTAATTTTAAGGAATACAGATATCCCTGTAACAATAACCCTGATGTAGATTCCTCTGTTGGTATTATGTTTATCCCTCAAACCCCATCTATGTGGTTTTGCCTTTTTCGGAATGTTATAGTCCATGACTTTAATTTCCTATATGCTTGCAGGATTTTTACCTTACTGAAATTGAGATGGATGGATAGATAGTCTTCTTGTGTTCAGTTTTTTTTCAATGCATCTACTTAACCTCTGGAGCTGACTGATTCCTTTATTCTTAGTGTTGCAATTGAAAGATGGGGGCTGGTGGTTCATTCCTGTATAGCTACTCAGGAAACTAAGATGTGAGGATTTAGGTTTGAAACCAGCCAGACAAACCTGAGGAACTCTTACCTCCAATTAAACACGTACACACACACACACACACACACACACACACACACACACACACACACACACTTTTATAGATCTAATTTTATCTTCAGAGTTTTGAAATATTTTGGGGTTTTTTTCAGTTTTAGTTCCCAAAGGTTTCCTTTACTTATTTATTTATTCATCCACCCATCCATTCATGCATTTATACATGTTTGCTAGTCCCAGGGCTTGAACTCAGGGACTGGGCACTGTCCCTGAGCTGCTTTTGCTCGAAGCTAGCATTCTACCATTGAGTCACAGTACCACCTCTGGCTTTTTCTGTTTTATGTGGTACTGAGGAATTGAACGCAGGGCTTTATGCATGGTAGGCAAGCACTCTACCATGAAGCCACGTTGCTGGCCCAAGGTTTCCTTTTTTCTGAACAACCTGCATGTCATTTAAATTAGAAATCTTTGTTACTGTTAAAGCAGAAAATTTTCTTCTTGTAAGTTTGACCAGTATTTCATTCTGCTGGATGACAGACATCTTTGATTTTAACTTCTAACATTTATTGAGATACACTGTAACCCAGAGAGTGTCCTGAATGCTATAATAATCACTAGCTCTCCTCAAATTCCTGTGTGCTCTGAGGTCTGCTCACATCTGTTTCTCATAGGAGGAACTGGAAATGTGCAGGATAAGAGCGATGTTAGCTGTGCTACGTGGGTGGAGCGGGGACGCCTCTGGCTCTTAACCTCATCTAATGCTATCTGACAAACAGCTTACATTCCTCATAGTAGGGCTGGTTTCTGTTTTGTGGGTTTTTTTAACTACTTTTTAAACAAAGTTTAAAATATTTTTAATTACTAAGACATGGCATAGTTTTAAAGAGGTACCTAGTTATTCTGAGAACAATAATGTAATTTGCTAGCACAATAAGCAGTCATAAAAATTAGACCCATTGTATATTTTGTACTAATATTACTTTTATTTTTTTTTAACAACTTTCTAAACTTTCCCTCCACTATTTCAAAACATGAACAATGGCCATAGCAACATTATCGTCTGGGTCCTCTGCTTCTTTTAAATTACATCCAGCAGCTTTGTCATTTTTATCTTAGAAATACTTGGCTCTTCACAGGGTCAACACACATCATATTCTGTTGCTTTGTTTCTTGAAAGTGGTTAAGCAACCATATAAAACTCATAGGAAACAAATGACTCACCTAACGGAAAGTACTTATGAATGTCACTTTTGTCTCAGTTGCCTAGTAATCTGTCTGTGTTTCCATGGTAACCCACCAGTTTAACAAACTGTCATGGACTGTCAGTTTTTCAGTGTGTTTGGCTTGGCCAGCTGTCTGTACATTTGTGTGTGTGTTTGTGCATGCAAGTGTGTACACACTAAAGATTCTAAAAAATTAGGCATAATTGCCGTAGACATGCAAATAAAACCTTTTCTTTTAGAGATTAATAATCTAGGTCTGTGGTTTTAATATTACAAAACTTAAAAAAGCATCATTTAATACTTGTTTCTACTTGGGTTCCTACTAAAAAAGGAGCTGCGGAGAGGTATGTAGCTGCGTGCTCTAGAGATCGCATAGCGTGCACAAGGTCCTGGGTTCGGTGCTCAGTCAGCACTGCAGAGGGTGGGGGAGAGGAACAATTTTTTTTAACCTTACATAGTTTTAAAATTAACTTACAATGTTTGTTTGAAATAGATGTAACATAGGAGAATCTATGAGAAACATGGCAAGGAAAAGGAAATTGGAGACTTCATGGTGGGGTTGAGGGCTGAGTGGAATAGTGGAAGAAGCCAACTCACAGCCTTTCCCACCCCTCCCCATGGCCTTGCTCTGGATAAGGAAGGGAGTACACAACGGTGTTAAGGGAGCCAAGACAGACCAGGTAACAGGGGACGCCAGGTTTCCACCAGAAGGCTGACTTGGGGAAAGATTTCTAAAAGGGCTAATGACTAAATGAAATAAGTTCAAGTTAAACTGGTGAGGGCAGAAAGTTGAAAGGAGGACTGGACAGCATGTAAGAGAAAGCAGACATGGTGAATACATGAGAACCAGGATGGAGTGAATGGAAACGGCAGATGAGTGAGGATATGAGGATAGATGAGATGGAGAAGTAAGACTAAAAGATTGCCAGGGCTTAATCATGGAGATGCCATGGTAAGAAAGTTGAGCTTCATCCTATAAAATATGGGGCAGCAATGAAGGATCTTCGACAGGAGAATGCCATGAACACAGTTGTGTTTTGGAAGAAGCTCTGTGGTAGAGCTGAGGAAAGTAGATTTGAGCTGGAGCCAGTAAGGAAGGTCCTTAGCTGACAGAAGAGACGTGAGAGGCTAAATGAGGGTAATGATGCTAGATACAGGTAAAGTGATGTCTTCTGCAGAATTAGGTAATATAATATACATTGCTAGATACTTAGGACTCATGAAAGACTTGTTATTCATTTGATCAACAAATATTTATCAAATCTGTATTGTGGCTTGCAGACTATGTCCACAATATTTTATGTGTTCACAATAATAGTATGCTATACTCTGTTTTCTGCCTTTATTATTTCTGTATTTCTTCTTCAATAAGGTTTCTTTGTGAACTAAAGGTATGGTTCAAGTAGTAGAGCGCCTCCCAAGAAAGCACAAAGCCCTGAGTTCAAACTCATGCAGTAACTAATAGTCAAATGTAGTTTTTGAAGGTAGCCTAATGCTTCAAGATAGCTTGTTACATGCCTTTGTTTTGGGATGAACTGGGATTTGAACTCAGCCATGTCTCTCGCCCAAATTTTTGCTTCAGTCCCATGGATTTTTCTGCCTGAACTAGCATTGAGCCTCTGGATCTCAGCCTTCAATGATAGGTGTGACCCACTGGCACCTGTATGCTTTACAGTGTTCTAGGCAGGGGAAGAAAGAGCGAGAAACGCATCTCCACTGCCTTCTTTTACTGTGCCTTTCCAGAGTCAGATCCAACAACCTCCATTTATATCTCATTAGCTTACACTTCATCCCATAGTTCTCCCTGTCTATCAGGGAGACTTGTAAAATATGGTCCGAAGTGGATACATAGCCAGTTAGAATAGCATCAGGGTCTATTAAAGAGAAAGAGAAGCTGAGTATTGACTGGCAAGCAGCTGCTCCTGGGCAAACCATGTAACTAGTTGAGCTTAGCATGGTAACTGGTGAGAACCATGGTAGGCAGAGCTCAGAGGCTTAACACACTAGTTAGAGGCCAAGAATACCAAGTATCACTGCCAAAGATTAAAGAAAAAAACTTGGATTTATAAATTCTCAACATGTGCATAATAGTTAAAACCACCAGAGTAAATTATAATCCAAGAATAGAAGCTTGGTTGGACATCAACATTTTAAGGAGACAGAGAAAAATGAAACTGAGAAGAAATAGTCACACAAATAGAAGTGGGACTTGTTAAAATGTATACAAGGGCTGGGAGCCAGTGGCTCATACCTGTAATCCTAGCTGCTCAGGAGGTTGAGATCTGAGGATTATGGTTTGAAGCCAGTCCCAGCAGAAAAGTTTGTGAGACTTTTATCTCCAATTAACCACCAAAACCCAGAAGTAGAGGTGTAGCTCATAGTTGTAGAGCGCTTGAGCAAAACAGCTCAGGACAGTGCCCAGGCTCTGAGTTCAACTCTCAGTACCAGTGCATGTGTGCGTGCGTGTGCGCACACGCACGCACACATACACACTGTGTGAAAAGGGTGAAGTATACTTTCAAAGGAGCCCATCAGATTTGCGCGTGGTCACTTGTGGGTGACAGCTTTCAGTGGAAGAGGCCAGGGAGAAGCCTGACCGTGCGGTATTGAAAAGGTTACTGAGGTGTGAGGAAAGGAGAATTCTCCTTCTAACACTTTTTAGCTAAGTGGCCTCCACCAAGTCACTTGTTTTCTCTGTGTCTTAGTTCCCTTTTAAAATAAATAATTCTGTCAGAGTTTCTTGGAGTATTAAGTGCTCTAATACATAAAACACATTTAAACAGTGTTTAGTGTATATGCTAAGCTCTCAGTGAGGATCGTCTTGAATGTCACCATCAACTTCGATCTGAAGACCAGAGTAGTAGCAAACAGTGTGATTTCCCCTTAAGAACATTTCATGTCATGTTCCTTATTAAAACTCCTTTATCTCTGCTCTACCCTGCATTTTCAGTTTTCTGCCTATATTTGTAATGTATGCTGAGGTTTCTTTATCTCTTGTTTTTTCCCAGGCCTACCAGACTTAAGTAGTGGCTTCTTCCGTTCTGTACCTAAACTAGATACTCCTTCAAATACTTCTTTCCTGCTTATTTACTTTTAAAGAGATACACCCACATGCAGAGTTCACTTGCTGCCATTAAGTTTTATTGATACTCAGACCAAAGCTGCCTTCCATTTGCATAAATGTTAGCACATACTATTAACATATAACAACTGCTACATTTGTGAGGGTATTTAAAACTAGATAGAAATGGTGCATTTCTGTATTTACTAATATTTCACAAACAAATGAAAAGTGACAATGCATGACACAAGTCACATGCCAGTGGCTCGCACTTGTAACTCTAGCTACTCAGGAGGCTGAGATCTGGGGGATCGTGGTTCCAAGCCAGTTTGGGCTGAAAAGCGGAGACTCCATCTCCAGTTAACCACTGGAAAGCTGGGCTGAAGACACGGCTCCACCGGGAGAGTGCCAGGCAGTAGCAGGCAAGCCAAGTAAGCATAAAGCCTTGAGTCCATACCCTAGTGTTAACCAAAGAATACATTTAAAAACAAATAATAAAGCAAGGTTTTAGGGTTTGAGATACTAATGGATATTTTCTATTTATTACATAATTCCTAGACAGCTTGGCTTAATAACATTTTAAGATGATGCTATAGTAAAGGTCAAGACGTGGTCCTGGGCATGGTAGCGGGGACCTTTACGAGGTGGGGCTGGTGGAAAGTGTCCAGGTCATTGGGACACTGCCCTCAAATGCACGGCGCAGGCCTAGCCCTTTCCTCTTCCGCTCTTGCTCCCTGGCCGTGAACTCCACGGTCTGCTCCACTCTATGCATCTGTCATGATGTGCTGTCCCCACAGGCCCAGACAGCAGGCTAGCCAGTCACAGACTGGGCTAAAATAAACCTTTTCCCCTATAAATGGATTTACTTAGGCATTGGTTGTAATGATAGATTAAATACCAACACATGTATCATGTGAATCATGTGCGAGATAGCAAAGAAGGTTCTTTTTTTTTTTTTTTGGCCAGTCCTGGGTCTTGGACTCAGGGCCTGAGCACTGTCCCTGGCTTCTTCCCGCTCAAGGCTAGCACTCTGCCACTTGAGCCACAGCGCCGCTTCTGGCCATTTTCTGTATATGTGGTGCTGGGGAATCGAACCTAGGGCCTCGTGTATCCGAGGCAGGCACTCTTACCACTAGGCTATATCCCCAGCCCGCAAAGAAGGTTCTTAATGGATTTTTTTAAGCAACTAGAAAATATACCTTGCATTGTCACATACCTCTTTTTACTTTTTTTTGAGGCAGGATGTCACTATAGCCCATGTTGTCCTTGAACTGTAGTTCTTCTACTTCAGCCTCCCATGTGCTGTGATTACAGGTGTGTCCAGCTTTTGCTATGTACCTGTGTCCCCATTTTCAGACTATTCAGTATATGGCAATTTTTAAATTAGTATAATCTTTATTTTAGCAAAGTCATAAAGGCACATCACTTAGAGTGTGCTCATTACAAGTGTAAGGTGCATCAAACTGAAGTCCCTAACACCTACCCATTCCCCACTTGTTCAGACAGGAAAGGACCCAGGAGAACAGGTGTGCCATCTTCTCTTCCTGCCCTCCATCCTGCTGCCTGTGTTCCTTTACACACTCGGAGGTAGGGGTGGGGCCTGGCAGATGCTGCCCATCAGGCCAGCCTCAGGGACATGGAGAAGGGTGGATGGGTCAGAAAGACCAACAATACCAAGCCTGTAGTTTCAATTTCTCTGAGCACTTTTTAGTTCCCTATCTGTTCTTTTTATATATAACATCCTATTCCTGTATGGCAGGTGCAATTTCTTTTTTTATCGCTCTGAAAATGTGTCTTCTAGCATCAGCTCCTGAATGTTGTTCTATTTGCTTTTTCCCTATTCGTGTTGCTCTCTGCCTAAAACAACAATTTCTTTCCTGTGTGCTTGCTCCTCCTTCATGGAGACACTAAAGGTCACTCAGGAGCTTTGTGCATGTGGAGGACGTTTGTCAGCACAGGTGTTTATTGTAGCAGGAGGGGGCTGAACCGTAACCCATCGATGTCTTATCTCATTGAAGCTTTTTTCTTAAGAAGCTGGTTGAATATATGTCTAGTTGCAGCATCATGGAAGCTGGGGGGTGAGGACGCTCAACACTGTCCTCTCTCATTGCTCCCACCAGCATGTTGTTCTGAATCCCTGTCAGGCGCAGACAGGCCAGGGCTTTGCCTGGTTTACCTGCCAGTGGAAGATGTCAGCTTTCCGCAGGAGTCAGGGTCTGACATTTTCCAGCACAGTTTTTGTTTTTGTTGCCAGTCCTGGGGTGTGGACTCAGGGCCTGAGCACTGTCCCCGGCTTCTTTTTTTTTTTTTTTTTTTTTTTGCTCAAGACTAGCACTCTACCTCTTGTGCCACAGCGCCACTTCAGGCTTTTTTTTATTTTTCTATATATGTGGTGCTGAGTAATGGAACCCAGGGCTTCATGTATACGAGGCGAGCACTTTACCACTAGGCCATATTCCCAGCCCTCCAAAACAGTTTTTAATCAATCCTTCTACCTTTTGTTCCTCCTTCTTTCTATTTCAGGGCCAATTTAAGATGCCACTCTTGGCTTTGGACATTAACAGCATGAGGTTCAGGTTTCTTCAATAGGCTAAATTAGATGTCACCTGTCTGTCTCTGACTACTTATTTTTGTCTTTTCGCTGGCTGTCTCCGTCCTTGTGAGATAATGCTTTCCCTTTTTTGTTTTTTCATTCAGTGGGTTTAAAGAAGTGACCAGAGGCCAATGCGTGTCAACCTGTCATCATTATCGAGAACTTTGCGTATTATTTTATTTTACTTTTTCTTGATGCTGGCTCTGGTGCTTTCACCCCAGGTCAGGTGCTCCTGATGAGTGCCTGGCTGGCACTCCTGAGCCATAGCTCTACTTCTGGGCTTTCCCTGGTTTGTTGAAGGTTAGAGTCTCTCCCATCTGTCTGCCTGGGCTGACTTTGAACTTCTGTTCTCAGAGCTCAGCCTCCTGAGTAGCTAAGATTACAGATATGAGCCACTGTTATCTGGCTTAATTTTATTTTTCAACGACTTTAAATAATCAGTGTCTTAATGTTTCCTGATACCCAATCATATATCAGTGGTCCCAGTGACAGGAACAATTGTGTGCCTTGAAGCTTAGTATATTCCTGAGGTGTTTTAACGTGTACGTGTGTGTGTGTGTGTGTGTGTATCACAAAGTTCCAGCTCAGGGCCTTGCACATGCCACATGGGTACTGTTCTACTTGAGCCACAACTCAGTCCTTTTTACTTACTTTTCCAATAGATCTTGTGCTTTTGCCAGGGCCAGCCTTGACTATGAACCTCCTATTTATGCTTCCCACATAGCTGAGATGAAAAACATTTTCCACTATACCCAGCTATTGATTGAAATGGGTCTCACTAACATTTTGCCTAGGCTGACACTCTACCACTTAAGCCACACCTCCACTTCTGGCTTTTGCCTGGTTAACTGGAGATAAGAATATCACAGAATTTTCTGCCTGAACTAGCTTCAAACCATGATTCTCAGATCTCATCCTCCTGAGTAGTTAGGATTACAGGTATGAGTCACTGGCACCCAGATGAGGCTTCCCATCTTTATGTTTTAAACACCTAGCACATGCCTGTCCACACATAAATAAATGTGCTTTGCATATCAGATCAATGAATAATGCAGTCTCCATTTATGCTGATCAAATAGATAAATACATGTTCCCTTTTTTTTTTCAAATTTTTATTATCAAACTGATGTACAGAGAGGTTACAGTTTCATACGTTAGGCATTGGATACATTTCTTGTACTGTTTGTTACCTTGTCCCTCATGCCCCCCTCCCTTCCCCCCTTTCCTCCCCCCCCCAGGTGTTCAGTTCACTTACACCAAACAGTTTTGCAAGTATTGCTTTTGTAGTTGTTTCTCTTTTTTTACCCTGTGTCTCTCAAATTTGGTATTCCCTTTGAATTTCCTACTTCCAATACCAGTAAACACGGTTTCCAATATACTCAGATAAGATTACAGAGATAGTGTAGGTACAACCACAGGAAGGTGATACAAGAACATCATCAATAATAGAAACTACACATACACATAGGACGTTAAAAGTAGTTACAACTGTGATATAATAATTGTTTCCATAACATGGAGTTCATTTCACTTAGCATCATCTTATGTGTTCATAAGGGTATAGCTATTGGGCCTTGTGATGCTCTGCTATGGCTTGCCTAAACCTGTACTAATTATTCCCAATAAGGGAGGCCATAGAGTCCATGTTTCTTTGGGTCTGGCTCACTTCACTTAGTATAACATTTTCCAAGTCCTTCCATTTCCTTACAAATGGAACAATGTCATTCTTTCTGATAGAGGCATAAAATTCCATTGTGACATGTTCCCTTTTTTACCTTCAGAGATATACAGGTCATTGTTAGGGAATGATTTTCTTCCTGTTCTACTATTTCCAAATGCTTTTAATATATCATTTTTGGATATAGCCTGAGTGAAGGGTGAGTGTATGCTCCAAACACGTCATTGATAATCATTAATGGTCTTTTTTTCCTCATTCAGGGAGGTAGTGCAAGCAAACTGTGTCCACTGGAGAAAGAAGTTCTCATTTATGTGCAAAATGAGTGCAAGTGCGGCCACGGGCATCCTGGATCCCTGTATCTACAGAGTATCTGTACGGAAGGTACAAACATAGCTCATCATGTCTCCTTTTCCTTAAAATCATAATTAGCTCCACATTCACCGGCCTACACTGTTCAACTCGGCTCCATCGTGAGAACCGTTAGATGTAATTTCAGCTCACACGTAGAGCAATCATTTTAATTCCTGTAACAAATACGCTGAAGGCTTAAAAGATTCAAGAAGCTTCATCTCCCTCCCACTGTGCATAAGTGTATTAATTTGTATCAATTTGGGAATTGTTTATATCTATTTTCTGCCATTTATTAAATTCCTGGGCTTGATAGGACCTGCTTGAGGGCCTTTGTTTATATTATGTCTAATAAAAATCCTGAAATCAGGTTTATTTTCACTATTTTCAAGGATATTATGGCTCAGAGAAGTAAAGTTACTTCCCTAAATTTACATAAAGAAAAAAGGCTAAGTACACTTGTAATTACAGATCACATTAGGTTGAGGCAGTTCCCACTAATCTACCAAAATATAGATGGTAAAAATAAACCTCTGTAAAATAAAAGCTTTGGAATAATCAAAGACATACTTTTATAATAAATTGTGAGCAAATTAGGAAATTTCTTCAGAGGACAAAAACTGTAGAGGGAAAAGGAGATTGTATTTTAGAGGTAAAAACTACAAAAACTGAAAGTTAATGCTAATAGACTTTTAAAAACTCAGCAGTTGGACTTAATAGTGGGTTTACCACAACTGAAGAAAGCATTAATTTTTGAAACTAAGGAAATATTCACACTCAATCACAGAGATAAATAGGATAGATTATCAATAAAACAATCTAAGACATCTCAAAAGCAGTATTCAGATATGCCATTTATGTCATTGGAGCCCTCAGAGAAGAGAACAGAGATTTAGGATAAATATCTTCCAAAACTGATAAAAGATGATGAACCACAAATTCAAGAAGTGCTATGAAGCCTGTCCAGTGCAAACAACAAATGCCTCGTGTCTAAATGACAAGTGTAATCTGGCTAGAGGTTGGGAAAGGTTTTGATAATGAGGTTGGTCACTCTAGATCAGGCAAAACGTACAAGCCATGCTAAAGAGTTTAGATTCGAGGGGCTGGGAATGTGGCCTAGTGGTAAAGTACTCTCTTTGTATACATGAAGCCCTGGGTTAGATTCCTCAGCACCACATATATAGAAAAAAATAGTGCTGTGGCTCAAGTGGCAGGGTGCTAGCCTTAAACAAAAAGAAGCCAGGGACTGTGCTCAGGCCCTGAGTTCAAGGCCCAGGACTGGCAAAAAACAAAACAAAAAGTTTAGATTTGAATCCAGGCATGGTAGTACAGGCCTATAATCCCTGCTACTGAGGTAGGAGAATCACAAATTCAAGATAAGCCTGGGCTATCTAGTTTTAAGATTAATAAGAGAGAGAAAGTAGAAGAATGAAAAGGTTGACATTGATCAAGATGCTTTGTACCAAACTGACATGTTGAATTGAAACCCCTTTGTGCATACTTAAATATAATAAATGAAAATAAAGATAGAGTTGGGAGGTAGTCATGAGGCTTGAACTCGGGGCCCGGGTACTCTTTTTGCTCAAGATGAGCTCTCTACCACTATGACCACAGCACCACTTCTGGTTTTTGGTGGTTAATTGGAGATGAAAGTCTCACAAACTTTTCTACTGGGATTGTCTTCCCTCATAGCTCGGCCTCCTGAGTCGCTAGGAGTCCAGGTGTGAGCCACCAGCTCCAAGCCTCCTATGGTATTTGCAGGCATAAATGTCTCCTTCAGAATTATTTAACAGACATTTAATTTTAAATCCTTGCTTACATGATATCCTTAAACTGTTTTCTATCTTTGGCAGGAATTAAAAGGTGGAAAAGCTTATGCAAAGGTAAGTAAATCTTCAACGCCTATGGATTTTGTGATATCATTCATTTTTGGCTTAAGCATTAAATGGTTTACTCTTATAATTAGTATTCAAGCTTGACCTTTAAAAAGCAACTTAAAGATTGAGTAGTTGGGTTCAGCAATAATTTATGAGTATATTTTCCCTCTTGCTTCTCCTCCCTTGTTCTCTCTCTACCTCTCTTTCTTTCCTTCTTTTTTCTCTCTCTCTCTGTTTTATTCTCTCTGTCTCTTTCTCTCTTTCTTTCTTTTTTATGCCAGTAGTGAGGCTTGAACTAAGAGCCCCAAGCCCTTTCCTTAGCTATTTCTGCTCAAGGCTGGCACTCTACCTCTTAAGCCACACTTATACTTCTGCTTTTTTGCTATTTAATTGGAGAAAAGAGTCTCTCAATTTGGCTTTGAACTAGGATCCTCAGCTCTCAGCCTCCTGAATAGCTAGGATTATAGATATGAGCCACCAGTGCATGGGAAGCATATTCTTTCTAAATGTCTATTCAGAGATGTTAGCCTGTTTTTTAGCTTGCCTACTAGAAAATTATCTGGTCTTCCTTCTTTTTCTTTCGTTCGTCCATCTGTTCGTCCATCTTTCTTTTTTGTGAATTCAGGGATTGGGCACTGTTCCTGAGCTTTTGTGCTCAAGGCTAGTCTCTACTGCTTGAACTACAGCTCCATTTCTGGATTTGGGGTGGTTAAGTACATATGAGTCTTACAGACCTTCCTGCCCAAGCTGTCTTTGAACTGCAGTCCTCAGATTTCAGCGTTCTGAGTAGCTAGGATTACAGGCCTAAGCCACCAGCTCCCAGCTATCTGGTTTTCTTTTTTTTGGCCAGTCCTGGGCCTTGGACTCAGGGCCTGAGCACTGTCCCTGGCTTCTTCTTGCTCAAGGCTAGCACTCTGCCACTTGAGCCACAGAGCCACTTCTGGCCATTTTCTGTATATGTGGTGCTGGGGAATCGAACCCAGGGCCTCATGTATATGAGGCAAGCACTCTTGCCACTAGGCCATATCCCCAGCCATATCTGGTTTTCTTGATGCTATAGCTGCCTCATAATTCAGACAGCCTCACCTGGGGAGGATAACCAGTACCACCTTACCCCTTTGGGCCTCTGTGCTGGCCTCACGCTCCACACTTTTGTCCTGGGCTGCCTGCAAAGGATTCTTTCTATGGCTCGCCCAATCCCTTGTGTAAAATGGCATAGTATTTTACATATCCTCCCATATATTTTAAATCATCTCTGAATTACTTTAATGCAAAGTAAAAATGATGTAAATAGTTACGATAGTATAGAGAATAATTACAGGAAGAAAAGTTTGTATGTGTTTGGTATAATCACAGTTTTGTGTATATGTGGTTCTGGGGATCAAACTGAGGGCACATGCTAGGTAAACACTCTATCACTAAGCTACACCCGTAGGCCCTTGATGACATTTTTTAAAATATTTTTTCCATCCATGATTGGCTGAATTCATGAAAATGTAACCCACAGAGAAAGAAGGCCAAGTGTAGATCACCACTGCTCTTGTTGCTAGCTGTATGGAGTTAAGCAGATGTGCTTTTTGTAGGAGAATGAATGAATGCTTGGTAACACTACCAGAAACCTGCACAGTCATCTTTTATTTCTAATACCTGTGAATATCTCCAGCTAGCTAGCCATCTGAACCAAAGACATGGAAACTCTTTTAACAGAAAACCTACCTATTTCCCTAAATCTAGTTTGTATCTTGAGCCAGGATATTCTTTGCTATAAGTAACAGAAAACCCTTCTCAACTAGAAATACTTTTTTAACCTCACAAAACAAAACAACACAATACAACAACAACAAAAAAAAAAACGTGAAACTGAGCTCCTCCAGGATTGGTTATATTTATCTTGTATTCTATATTTGATGGCTGGGTTCCGTGTACGTGTGTGTGCGCACACGTGCTACATGCACCAGCACTGAGGCGTGAACTCAGGGGTTTGTATTCTCACTCAAGCTTTTGTCTTCACGGCGCGTGCTTGTGGTGGTCTGGTACTGAGCCACACCTCCCGTTCCTGGCATCTCAAGTTTTAGCACATGTGCATATGATACAAATCCAGATGCCTCTCTTTGCATTACATTTTGCTGAACCAGAAAGCTTTTCCAAGATGACTTCTTAAAGGACTCTACGTATCCTTTATTAGCCAAAACTGGAGCATATGTGCACCCTTAAGCCATTTGTGGACAAAGGACTGGATTGCTAGGGTTATCTTAGACTTACCATAATTTAACAATGGGCTAGGATGCACATGGATGAATAAGGAGAGTAAATAACCCAATAAAAACAAACTGCTAGCAAAACATAGCAGATCACGGAGTGTTGGACAGACAGGTGACATGTGTGGTCTGCCACAACCAATGAATGCTCTTGATTTTTCTCTTTGAAAAGCTCTCAAATCCATGCCTTCTCTTCCAAGGCTGCCACCTTCATTTATGGCTTCGTTCTTTCTTCTTCTTCTTTTTTTTTTTTTTTTTGCCAGTCCTGGGGCTTGGACTCCAAGCCTGAGCACTGTCCCTGGCTTCTTTTTGCTCAAGGCTAGCACTCTACCACTTGAGCCACAGCGCCACTTCCAGCTTTTTCTATATATGTGGTGCTGAGGAATGGAACCCAGGGCCTCATGTATACGAGGCAAAACTCTACCACTAGGCCACATTCTCAGCCCCTTCATTATTTCTTATTAGCAGCTCATATTGACCTTCTCTTAATTTGTCTCTGTGGGTGCCTCCCTCCACACCATTGCAGAGCGATCTTTGTAAACTGGAAACCTGATCATATTCCTCTTCCAGCCCCTCCACAGTAGTTATTGCTTATAAAGGCATTTGAAAATTTTATAAGCTAATAAATAGGACCCCTTTTTTATTTCAGATTATTTCTGTTCCTTCATGTCTTCTGCTTGACACCTGTGTTCTGTCTGCCTCGCTTCCTCCTTCTCTCTGCTTTGCAGCATTCTGCCATCACTGGCTTCCTGGAGTAACTACCTCCTGCTATTTTTAATTTTTTGCCTTGTGACTGGACATTTCCTCACCCTGCCAGGAGTATACTTCTCTCTCCTCTTATCTTGTCCATTCATGACTCCTTATAGACAAACTCAGTCATGCCTTGCTACTGAGAACTTATCTTTTCCTCTCTTGTACTTGTATCTTCCTTTATCTTATACTTGTCAGACTTTATCCCATGAGTTTGTTTTCTGTATTAAGCCATGAGATTAAGTATATATATGACCTGCTCTGCTCAAGGGTAGAGCGCTGGCCTAGCATCATATGTGAGGCCCTGGGTTGAGTTCCCAGCACAAGAAACAAAGCAACAAAGGAGCAGTTGTAGGGAAGGAGGAAAGAAGGAAAAATATTAGTATGTTCCTAGTGCTGATAAAGTAATATAAAAATTATTTTTGAGTTAATTAATATCTTACTACTGATAAGATATGTGTGTGACATATATGTCATTTTCATGAAACAGTTAAAAAAAGCCATAAGGAAACCTCACTGTGAAGGAAGAGTGTTTGTCCTGTTTTTCACTGTTCCCTGTGCTTAGAACAAGCCTTGCACATAAAAGAGACACAATAAGGCTGGGAATGCGGCTTAGTGATAGAGCGCTTGCCTAGCTTGCATGAAGCCCTGGGTTCAATTCCTCAGTACCACATAAACAGAAAAAGCCAAAAGTGGTGCTGTGGCTCAAGTGGTAGAGTGCCAAACTTAAGCAAAAGAAGCTCAAGGACAGTGCCCAGGCCCTGAGTTCAGTCCCCAGGACTGGCAAAAAAAAAAAAAGATGCACAATAAAATTTGACCTCACTGTGGTAATTTCAGCATAGATATCGCATTGCAATTTACCTCCCTTTATGCTTTCTTTTTTTTTTTTTTTTTTTTTTTGGCCAGTCCTGGGCCTTGGACTCAGGGCCTGAGCACTGTCCCTGGCTTCTTCCCGCTCAAGGCTAGCACTCTGCCACTTGAGCCACAGCGCCGCTTCTGGCCGTTTTCTGTATATGTGGTGCTGGGGAATCGTGTATCCTAGGGCCTCGTGTATCCGAGGCAGGCATTCTTGCCACTAGGCTATATCCCCAGCCAGCCTTTATGCTTTCTTAACGTAGACTGAGTTGTGTGGGCTTCTGTAACTGGATGGCGTACACAGAAGACATAAATTTCTCAGTGTCTGATGAGATTACTTCCAGTTTGCAGATGACCAGCTTCTCAATATATCTTCATATGGCAGAGAGCAGTGAGAGTAACAATGCTCATTACAAAGCATTAATCAGGCTGGAGGCATGAATCAAATGGTAGCACTCTGACCAGCAAGCACAAGTACCTGAGTTCAAACCCCAGTACCATAAAAAAGATGGTTAGTCTAGGCTTATGGATGTAGCTCAGTGATAGCAGTGGTAGTAACACATGCTTAACATGTGTAAGGCCTTCAGGTTGCACCCCAGCACCAGGGGGTATGGGCTATTAAATTATCATTGTGTCCAAATTATCTCCCAAAAGCCCCAGCGCCAAATACCATCCTATTTGGTGTTATTGTTTCAGTATATAACGTTTGAAGAAGTAAAGCATGTGATTCATAACAGAGATGGATAGGCTTTTTTTTAATGTAGGGGCAATATAATGCTAGTATGTCAGCCATGCATGGCAAGTCTAACTTTTGTTCAATGAAGGCTCCCTTAGAAAAGTAACATGTACATGTATGGAGTGAATAATATACAGTACTGTCTTAAGAGAATATTTCAGGCAAAGAACAAGAGTTTAGAGGCCTGGAGGTGATCTTGACATTTCCAAAGAACAAGGCTACAAGGCTTTGTGGCTAGCAGGATGAATGGTGAGGAGAAGGGAGGGAAAGCAAGTTGGCTACAGGGCCAGGGATAGAGGAGTCCAAGGCAGCATAGATAACTCTCAGGGACTTTTTTGGTGGGTGGAGGATGGGATGGGAAGGCAGAGAAACAATCCAGTGGTAACAGAAATGTGACATGGGGTTTTGTTTTATCCATCAAGAACCAAGTAGGAGAAAACCCAGTGTATTTGTGCGCCAATGGGAATAGTACATTGCGGAGGAAAGATTTTAGAATGACCAAGATCAGGAAGAGCTGCTGAAGTAATGAACTTGAGCAGGCAGGAGGTGAGAAGGTTGTCCTCAGGAAGACAGCCAAGATCGGACAACTGAGTGTGCCAATGCAGGCAAGCAAGTGGATGTGGCCTGCGGTATTGCGGAAGCTAAGTGTTTCTGTGATTGCTTTTGCTTTTATTTTCTGAGTGCATAGAAGGCAAGGTCATTAGCAGAGATTGAGGACAGGAAAGAGGTGTTGGAGATTCAGAAAGAAAGGGAAATATATGAGATAGAGCGTGTTGGTACTGTATGATCAGATAAGTCTTGTGATTCTTCTCACACTCACCTGCATGCTGTTGTGCCCATAAAAGGCAGTAAGACCAAAGCAACCATGTGAAAGTTAGGTAGATGTTACCTTGCTGTGTACCAGACTTACTGCGTTTAGGACTTCACTCATCCTTTTTCATTTAAAGCTTAAAGCTACTAAAATAATGTTCCCATCTGCAGCTTAAAATCTTCATCTTGGACGTGTAATCCTAGCTACTTAGGGAGCAGAGATCTGAGAATTGAGGTTCAAAGCCAGACCAGACAGACAAATCTGAGAGACTTATCTTCTGTTAACCACGAAAAAGGCAAAAGTGGAGCTGTGGTTCGAGTGTTAAAGTGCAAGTCTTGGGGCTGGGAATGTGGCTTAGCAGTAGAGTGCTTGCCTAGCATGCATGAAGCCCTGGGTTTGATTCCTCAGCACAACATAAACAGAAAAAGCTGGAAATGGTGCTGTGGCTCAAGTGGCAGAGTGCTAGCCTTGAGCAAAGAGAAGCCAGGGACAGTACTCAGGCCCTGAGTCCAAGGCCCAGGACTGGGGAGTCCGGGGGCGGGGGGGGGAGTGCTAGTCTTGAGTGGAAAGGCTGAGGGACAGCACCGAAGCCCTGAGTTCAAGCCCCCGTGCCAGCACAAAAAAAAAGGGGGGGGGGGGAAGAAAATACATTCATACTGAATGTCATTCATATGTGCTACTCTGTCTTAAAACCTTGAAGGAATCTCAGCAGTGTCTGAAATGCATAGTATTTTGATGATATGCTCATGGATAATTAATTGCAAGCTCAATTTGTTTTGCTTTGTAAGCCAGGCTGCCTTACAACTCACTGTGTAACCCAGTCTTGCCTTGAACATGGGATCCTCCTGCCTCAACTAACCAAGTGCTGGGATTACAAGCATGTGCCACCATGCCCAGCTTTCTTTTTCCATTAGTAAAAAACTCAATGAACACTTAGTCATTTAGAAGTTGACTGTTCAAAAAAAAATAAAGATAGCTGGGCACCAGTGGCTCATGCCTATAATCCCTAGCTACTCAGGAGGCTGAGATCTGAGGATCATAATTTGAAGGCAGGAAAAGTCAGTGAGACTCTTATCTCCAGTTAACTACAATGTCAGAAGTGGAGCTGTGGCTCAAGTTGTAGAGCACTAGCTATGAGCAAAAAAAGCTCAGGGACAGCACCCAGCCATGAGTTCAAACCCCAGTACTAGCACACAAAACAAAGTCATGATGCAGCAAGGGTGACCTGTACCTCCTGAAAATAGAACTGAGTAACATCCAAGGGAAGGCTATAGAGGATTTGGTAACTGCAGAAAATGGGAGCCAGACCTAGGGGTAACACAGAAGAGGAGCAGGCCTGTCTACACTGCATTCCGGGGTAGGAGCAGAGAGGGTTAGTGTGGGCGGAGCTCTGAGAAGAGGAGTAAAGGAAGGCTCCATAAAGAGAGCTGGCTTATGGGGATCATCAAGGCGAAGGCTTGGAAGTGGGAAAAGAAAAAGAGCTGGTACCAAAGCAGGTTGTCGATTCCCTCCGACCATACTCGTCCTTAATGGCAATTGAGAACACGCAAGCCTGCAGCCCCGTGGTAACTAGGCGCAGAGCTGGGCCTGGAGTAGTGAGGAGAGGGTGTGTGCAGATGAGCGCCGCAGCTGCCAGCCTTGCCGCGGTGTGAGCGAGCACTGCGGCTGCCGACAATGATTTTGGTTGTGTGATATGTGTTAGCCCAACTCTAACACGAATGCTTTCACTATTTACATCTAATACATGAATCTCTGGCACCACAGGTCTCATTGCGTAGCACAAAAGTAGAATTGGTAATTTTTATTTAAAAAGTAAGCCAATTTAAGGACACAGGTAAAGTCTCTAATAAAACAAATATGGCAAAACCTTAGAAAGGACTGTTTGTTTGAGGAAACTTGACTAGACGTGGGCTGAAGGTTTATTTTAAGGAGGCTATGGTAGAAGCCTATGAGCTATTCTATTAATATAATTCTCTTTCTTTTCCTAGCTGGGCTTTGCAGATCTAAACCTGGCAGAGTTTGCTGGATCAGGAAATACCACTCGTCACTGTTTACTAGAAGGCTATGATACCAAAAATACAAGACAGGACAATTCCATTCTTAAAGTAAGCACACAAGCTGTACGTGCTGATCAATGAAAGTCTGTGCCCGTAAAGACACAAGGGCGCACACCTTCAAGTACAAGATGTGAGTCGATGCTGAGGGTGTGAGCCTGCCACATCTTTGAAAAACACACCACCTAGGAAAAGACCTGTCCACTTCACAGCAGCAGCAGGAAGTCATGACGGCCACCGCATGATCAAAGCCGTTTCAAATGCGTTTGTGAGCATTCCGAGAAGCAAACGCACACCACCACAGCAGGGGCGTCATAAGGGCACGAGCAACTTCAGATGTTGGTAGCTCCCCAAGGGCATTTCCAGAACGGCTATGTGGAGTTTCTAGAAGTCACTGGGGTTCCTTTTTGACTAGTGAAATAATGGGTCTGACCCACATCTGGGCATGTGTTGTTGTTTTTTTTTTTTCAAGTACCACCAGGAGTCTTATGTTTAGGCACTCACAAAGAGAATATATACTTAGTAGAGCTGATAAGAGTATTAAATGAGACAGTGTTTTCCTGCAAAGCTCACTAGAATAGCTTTTTACCATATCCTCATTCATTACATCATGACCTAAATTACCTAATAAGAAGAAAAGATATAATTCTGGGTAGAAACTGGCTGGTTTTTAGTGAGCTTGAGGTATGGCTCAGAAAGGCCCTTGAGTTCAAGCCCCAGTGTCCCCAAGACCTGGCATAGTGTCCCCAAGGCCTGGCGTAATGGCTCATACCTAGGAGCTACTTGGGAAGCAGAGATCAGAAGGATTGAAGTTCAAGGCCCACCTGAGAAAAGCATTAATATGACCTTCATTTCAACGAATAAGCTAGGTATGGTAATACTTACCTGTGATTCCAGCTACAAAGAAGTTCATAGGTGGGATGAGCAGGTTCCCAGGCAAGCCCTAAACAGAAGAGAGTCTACTTGAAAGGTACACAAAGGCAAATGCGTTAGGAATTTGGCTTAAGTGGGAGGGCACGTGGAGATGCCGAGGCCAAACCCAAGTACCACTAAAGAACTCCACAGTTTTCAAACATTATTCCAGTAAATACATAGGTTAGGCTGGGTGTTGGTGGCTCACACCTAGAATCCTAGTGACTCAGGATTCAGATCTGATGGCTGAAGTTCTAAGCCAGCCCAGGCAGAAAAGTACATGGGACTGTTCCCTCCACTTAGCCAGCTAAAAGCCTGAAGTAGAGGAGTGACTCAAGTGATAGAGCATCACTACCCCTTGAGCAAATGGCTAAAAGAGGGTGGAAGGCCCTAAGATCAAGCCCCATTACTAGCAACACACACACACACACACACACACACACACACACACACACACACCCCATAGCTCTGAGAATATGGAAATACATGAAATTATATTCATACAAATTCAGCAGCTATAAAAATAGTGAATGGAAACTGACATGGTAATTGAAATCCATTTGCAAAACTATTTAAAGATAATTGAAAGCAGAGAGAAGAAGAGGGGAGGGGGAGGAAAGGAGAAGGAAGACAATGAAGCTAGAAAAGTATCATTCTATAAACTTACCGTTTGTTTTATAATTTTATGGTTATATAGCTCTAAAGCATCTCAAGGCACTTGCCATACACCCTATGAATTTGCAGGACCAGAGGGGGAGGCAAGGATTGTTACCCACCTTTTATAGCTGGAGCAGCTGAGGCCAGAATGTGAATCTTCTGCTAGCAGTATCTAAGTCTCTCCTGGCAGCTGATAGTAAGCATTCCTAACACTTCTCATTTCCCACATTTTCTTCACTCCCACTCGCTCATGCTATGTTTCTTGGTCACTGGCAACTTCACCACTTCCAGTGTTTCAGTTTCAAATTTTCCCCTCGACTCCTAAGCCTCCAGTCCTCTGTCTCCAGCTTCTGCTGTCTTCCGCCTTCCCACCTCTCACCTTGCCACTCCGCACAGTCTGCCAGCTCCACACCGCTCCCATCCAGCTCACATGGCCCGGGATTATCTTTTTCTTGTTTCTACTTTATTGTTATTATGGAGGTGTGAACACAGGGGTATGATTGTCTTATTCTCACTAATATTCCTGACATCTCCAAATAATGGCCAACCCTAGCTAATTGAACCCTCCCGCCCGCATCCTACTTGCTGAACACGGCTGCAAGAGCTCCAGGCCAGGGTGGCAGGCATTACTGGAGCCCCCCTGCGCCCCAACACCGCAGCTCCACCCAGACAGCGAGGATGGAGAAGCCAGCCAGCATCTCACACACCGCAGGAGGGCTTGTTACTGGAAAAGCACGGGGGTTTCACTTTCATTTTTTCCAGTCTGACTTTTGTAATTACGAGGTTTTCAATAGTAATGACTTTATTGAAGATTAATGCTTATATGAAGCAGTCATTTAATGCTGGACACACTCCCTTGTGATGTTTGACAGCCGTTTGGTGCTTTCTAGCTAGAAGCTATTAGACTAAGTGCTGTGGAGGAAGCAAGGGGGGACAGGCCCGGCTTCTGCTCTCCAGACAGCCTTTGTAATTGTGCCATTTCTTGTTTGTCCACCTAGGTACTGATCAGTATGCAGCTAATGTCTGGCGACCCATGTTTTAAAACGTAAGTTGATGTCCAGTAAATGGAGTGCTTGTCTGAATTTAAGCAATATTTCGTAGTGAACTATCTTATTTGCCAATTTTGCAGGCAACTAGTTTGTTTCCTGGTAGACTGACCGACCCTCACAGAAGTTACTGTTGCCTCACCCTCTACCACTTGAGCCATGCCTCCAGTCCAGAATTTTGCTGGTTAATTGGATATGGAGTCTCTGGGACTTTTCTGCCTCAGTTAGCTACACATCAAGATCCTCCAAATCTCAGCCACCCGAGGAGCTAGGGTTATAGCCGAGGTGCCTGGCAAACTGAAACTTTTCAGCTGGCTTCTGTTTACCTAAACTGATCATTCCTTAACAAGTAGCTGCTAAGTGCCTCGCTGCACAGGAGAGCTTATTGTGGAGTCTACAGAAGCAGCAGTGAACAAAACAGACCTAAGTTCTTGGAGCTTGTACCCGAGGGGACACAAGCCCACACGGCCTATCAACCCGGAGGACATGAGTGCTCTGGTGAAAACATAGGAGGGCAATAGCCAGGGTGGCGAGAAAGGCTCTTCTACACTGAGTTGTCAGAGGCGACCCCAGCCAAGAGTGGAGCAGAGAGGAGGCCTGCAGAGAGGGGAGCTTCCAGGGTCAGGCCGTCGCCAGCGGTCCAGTATGTCCCGATGGCCCCAAAGACCATCTCACTCACACTGGAGCGAGATGAAACACTAGCAAGTGAGCAGCACAATCAGGACTGCTAGATGGAGAATGGACGGTTGGTGGGAACAAGGGCAGAAGTAGGTAGGTTCGGTGACTCTTTGCCGTCACTTAGAATGTGGGTTCTAACAGAACCGGTGTTCTCACTTGCTAAGAAGCCACAGGAGGAGCAGTTGAGAGTGTGGGTGTTGGACCTTCCAAGTTTGAGAGCCCTGTTCACATCCAGTAGGCCACGTGGAAGAGCGGTGACAGGTGTCTGTGGAGGGATCCAGGGCAGGGTAGAAATTTGGAAATCATTACGCTGTCCGCATGTAGAGTGCAGTTAGAGCTGTGAGACTTTCTAAAATGATCTAAAGAGAGCACATAGAAAAGGAAAGTCAGGGGGCTGGGGATATGGCCTAGTGGCAAGAGCGCTTGCCTCGTATACATGAAGCCCTCGGTTCGATTCCCCAGTACCACATATACAGAAAATGGCCAGAAGTGGCGCTGTGGCTCAAGTGGCTTTGCTTCCTCCCTGCGGATGGAGTGGTGGACAGAGCAAGCTAGACACTGCGTGAAGGACAAGCAACAAGACAGGGAGGAAGCAAAGCCAGCTGCAGGAGGGATGGAGAAAGGAGTCGCCAAGCTAGGCAGTAGAACGCTGTCCAGTACGCCCGAGGACAGGGCTCAGTCTCTAGAACCACACAAGAAAGCAAAAGAGGAATGATCACCTGTGCTATAGTACTCTGCTGAAAATGCAGGCAGGAGCTGGCCCTGGAGCTTGGCATCATAAAGGTTATTGGTAACTTGGACAAGCAATTTGCTAGAATACTCTTTAGTCTTTCCAAGACAAGCTAGAGAGGTTAGGAGAAAATTGGGTGTGAAGAAATTGCAATCAAAAGGAACTGAAGGGGTCACAAGCGAGTGGCTACGAGGAGGCCAGGCTGTCTCTTCAGCTGAGCGCCGGCACGGCGTGGTTAGCCTGGTGCCGGTGGCCCAGTCCAGAGGGAAGACGGTGTCCCCGGCTTGTCCCCAGGGATGAGGGTAGAGAACCGGCCGCTGAGGCCGACGGGAGCATGGAAGCAGGTGGACGCTTTTTGCTAACTCCGCCATGTTGCTTAGTGAAATAGGAGACGGGTGACCCTTTAAGACAGGGCTAGGATGGACAGAGGTGGGACTTTGAAGGAAGGGAGGAGTGAGGGTGAAAGCCGCAGAGACCGGGAGAATCAACCAAACGGGAAATGCAGTAGGACAGCCTTGGTAATGAAGGGCTTAACAAAACATCTGAGGAAAAATGCCTCCAGAAAAGTAAATATTACTCCTGTCAGTGTTGTGTTCTTAATAGGTCTTTCTAGAAAGCAGTGTCCAGCCAGGTGGGGTAGCGCACACTTGTAATCCCAACACTCAAAAACCTGAGGCAGGAGGACCTCAAGTTCAGGATCAACCTGCACTATATAATAAGGTCCTATTGTTCCCTGCCCCCAAGAGAAAAGGCCCGGGAAAACAAATAACACACCGTGGCTTACACCTGTCATCCCAGCCGCTCTGGAAGCAGAGATCCAGAGGGTCATAGTTTGAGCAAAAAAAGTTAGCCAGAGTTAACTTTTTACTTGCACAAAAAAAAAGTTAGCAAGACCCTATCTCAATCATTAAACCAGACGTGATAGTTCACACCCCGATCCCAGCTTCATGGAAGGTTTAACTAGAAGGATTGGGGTCCCCTGGGCAAAAATATGAGCCTATCTGAAAAATAAAGTTTACAGTGCTAAGGGTGAGGCTCAAAAGAAAACACACTTTAAAAATAAAAAGAGCAGGGGCTGGGGATATGGCCTAGTGGCAAGAGTGCTTGCCTCTTATACGTGAGGCCCTGGGTTCGATTCCCCAGCACCACATATACAGAAAACGGCCGGAACTGGCGCTGTGGCTCAAGTGGCAGAGAGCTAGCCTTGAGCAAAAAGAAGCCAGGGACAGGCCCTGAGTTCAAGGCCCAGGACTGGCCCCAAAATAAATAAATAAATAAATAAATAAATAAAAAGAGCAGAGAGAAGGATTTGGTAACATAGGCATGACACGCCATCGGGATTAATGACTAGGATGGGGACACCATTCTCCAGGTGCTTCTTTTACTTATTAGTTTTTCCCATGAAATACTGAATACAAATTTTTTTTGTTGTTGTTTTTTACAAAAACTATGCTTTTTAAAATTATAAAAAATATAACTGTTGGTCTCCTTTGCAGCTCAGGCTAGCTTTGAATTCAGTCTTCTGCCTCACCCTCCCAAGCTCTAGAGCCTACAGGGGTGCACCGTCATTCCCTCTGTGAGCCTTCTCAGGGCTCCGCAGAGGCAGTGTTCTTTCCATTTTCATTATTACGGTGTAGAAAGGAAACCTTCCTTCCCCCATGAATTGGGGGGGGGGGGGTTGGGCGCATGCACACTCCCCAATCTTTAGACTTTTGTGCTCAAGACTAGTGCTCTCTATCACTTGAGCCACAGCTCCACTTCCAGCTTTTGGGGGGCTAATTGGAGCCTTCAAAAGGCTAACCTTACCAGGCAGCTCAGTAAGGCCAGGCTCTGACTGTGCACCAATCTCTACCAGTATTTCAAACTTTTATGCTCAGCTACAATTCAAGTTCTGCTTCTTAAAATCTGCAGGCCTCCTTCTACATCAATGTCTATACCAATTGCTGGTGAATCTGAGTCTCTGGAAGAAGACAGAAAAGGCGGAGAGACTCTCAAAGTCCACCTTGGAATAGCAGGTATGAATGTGTCAAACATGTCAGTTACTGACCTTTGTTGGGGGGAGGCGGGGAGCTGGTCGTGGGGCTCGGCCTGGGCGCAGTCCTTGAGCTTTCTCACTCAAGGCTAGTATTCTACCACTTTGAGCCCGAGCCCAGTTTTCTGTTGCTGGCTTTGAACTTCCATCCTCAGATCTCAGCCTCCTGAGTAGCTAGGATGACAGCACTTGATGGTTTTTACTATCCTTTGAGACTTATAAGTTTTATGCATGCCTGACTTGAAAGGGAGCAGTGAGCACACCAATGCTTGATTTTGTCTGAAGTGATGTTTGCGCTCCCACAGACCCACTGAAGCTGCAGCTTCCACTGAGCGCATCTGCTCCTCACAGATACCCAGGAGTTTCCCACCCTCCCACATCCACCCCAAGATTCCTGCCAGTCCCCCCTCGCGCGTGACTTCCCCTTCAGCAATCACTTCCCCTCCGTCAGAAGTTCTCTAGCCTCACTGTGTGTTAGAATCCCTGGAGTGCAGCTGAGCCAGAGTGATTCCCCCTGACATCCTAGCTGCTCACGAGACTGAAATTGGAGGATCATGGGTCAAAGCCGTTCCGGGCAGGCAAGTCCATGAGACCCTCATCTCCAGTGAACTACCAACGAGCCAGAAATGATGCTGTGGCTCAAGTGGTAGACTTGAGCAAAAGACTAAGGGAGCGAGGCATTGGTGGCCCATGTCTGTAATCTGGGATACTCAGGGGGCAGAGATCTGAGGATCACAGTTCAGAGCCAGCCTGCAGCAGGAAACTCTGAGACATTTTTTGTTGGTCATGGGGCTTGAACTCTGGGCCTGGGTGCTGTCCCTGAGCTCTTCAGCTCAAGGCTGGCGCTCTACCACCTGAGCCACGGCGCCTTCTGGTCTGCTGGTGGTTAATTGGAGATAGGAGTCTCACGGACTTTCCTTCACGGGCTGCCTTTGAACCGCAATCCTCAGCTCTCAGCCTCCAGAGCAGCTAGAATGACAGGTGCGAGCCACCGGCCTGGCAACTCTGAGATGCCTATCTCCAGTAACCACAAAAAACTGCAAGTGGAGCCGTAGCGCAAGTGGTAGAGTGATGAGAGTGATTTTTATTTTTTATTCCTTGAGGGGGGGGGGGAAGCCCAGTAACAGCGCCCAGGCCCTGAGTAAGCCCCAGGATCAGCACCCAAAAAATAAATAAAATAAAGCTGAGGAACAATGCCCAGATCATGGCAAAAATCACCTGGAGGGCTTGGGCTTCCTAAACCAGGTTGCTGGGGCCTGCAGCCAATTCTTGACTCACTCCATCCAGCCTGGTGTCTAAAATATTGTGTTACAAACAAGTTCCCCCTCCCCCTCCCCTGGTTGCCCCAGCACCCCTCTCCCACCCCCCCCTCCTCTCCCCTGGTTGCCCCAGCACCCCACCCCTGCCCCCTCCCCCTCCCCTGGTTGCCCCAGCACCCCTCTCCCACCCATCCCCTCCCCTCCCCTGGTTGCCCCAGCACCCCACCCCTGCCCCCTCCCCCTCCCCTGTCCCCTCCCCCTCCCCTGGTTGCTCCAGCACCCCTCCCCCCCTCCCCTGGTTGCCCCAGCACCCCTCCCCTGGTTGCCCCAGCACCCCTCCCCTGTCCGCTCCCCCTCCCCTGGTTGCTCCAGCACCCCTCCCCTGTCCCCTCCCCCTCCCCTGGTTGCCCCAGCACCCCTCCCCTGCCCCCTCCCCCTCCCCTGGTTGCCCCAGCACCCCTCCCCTGTCCCCTCCCCCTCCCCTGGTTGCTCCAGCACCCCACCCCTGCCCCCTCCCCCTCCCCTGCCCCCTCCCCCTCCCCTGGTTTCCCCAGCACCCCTCCCCTGTCCCCTCCCCCTCCCCTGGTTGCCCCAGCACCCCTCCCCCCCTCCCCTGGTTGCCCCAGCACCCCTCCCCTGCCCCCTCCCCCTCCCCTGGTTGCCCCAGCACCCCTCCCCTGTCCCCTCCCCCCCCCCTGGTTGCCCCAGCACCCCTGAAGGTGCCACAGGGCCAGCCAGTCAGATCAGAGTCTGCTCTGGTTGTTAAAAGCAGTGTGAGCAAGATGCTGAGCTGAGTGGAGAAGGACCTGGAAGCTTCCTTCCAGCAGGATGTGCTGTTGCTTTCCACAGTGACACAATGGGACGGATGCTCAGTACACAGTGACATGCTTTCTTCTAGGTAATGGGGACCATGGGCCTCCTTATTTAACCATCTCATTCGCTTCTTTCCTTCAGCATTTAAATACCTTCAAGTTTTTTCTTATACTGAGAAAATAAGCTCTGTTAGCCCTACAGCCTTCTCTGTCTACTTACTGCCCTCCTGTAGATAACAACAGGCTGCTCACTGTCCTGACGGGATAGACAGACAGACAGGCAGACAGGCAGACAGACAGACATGTATAGATAGATAGATAGCTCAATGTGCATTTGTGAACATAGATCCTCAGTGGAAGTATATATGGAATATACATTGTATGTGCGTGCATGAGTGTGTGTGTGTAGTTTATAGTAAGTATTTATTTACAGAAAAAATACGCTATCTATTTATTGTGAACTACATTTACAGTCTGCCTTTTCTTTTTCTTTTTTTTTTTTTTTTTTGGCCAGTCCTGGGCCTTGGACTCAGGGCCTGAGCACTGTCCCTGGCTTCTTCCCGCTCAAGGCTAGCACTCTGCCACTTGAGCCACAGCGCGGCTTCTGGCCGTTTTCCGTATATGTGGTGCTGGGGAATCGAACCTAGGGCCTCGTGTATCCGAGGCAGGCACTCTTGCCACTAGGCTATATCCCCAGCCCGGTCTGCCTTTTCTTGATGGCTTCAGTTACATGATTGTCAAATCCTGGAAGCATTATTTCCCCCTCTCATCTAACTTGGCTACTTATTTTTCTTAGTATTGGGAAATGAACCTAGGACTTGGCATTTTCTAGGCAAATGTTCTGCTGCTTGAGCCGTGCCCCCTAGTCCTATTGGTTTGAGTTCTGTTTTCTGGGAATGATCTCCCACTAACTGCTTGGGGTGGTGGCAGACTTTACTCTTCCACCCTCTTCCTCCCGAGGACCTGAGACTGGAGGTGTATGCTGCCACATCTAGATTTAATTAATCTTTCTTGGAGCTTTCTTTTCCTTGGCCTCCTACCTCTCTGACCTGACCTGACCTGACCTTCCCTTCTCTTCCCTTCCCTTCCCTTCCCTTCCCTTCCCTTCCCTTCCCTTCCCTTCCCTCCCTCCCTTCCTCCCTCTCTCCCTCCCTCCCTTCCTTCCCTCCTTCCTTTCTTGGAAGTCCTGGGCCTTGAACTTAGGGCCTGAGCACTGTCCCTGGCTTCTTTTTGCTCAAGGCTAGCACTCTACCTCTTAAGCCACAGCACCACTTCTGGCTTTTTCTATATATGTGGTGCCGAGGAATCGAACCCAGGGCTTCATGCATGCTGGGCAAGTACTCTACCACTAAGCCACATTCCCAGCCCCTGACCTTTTTTATACTGGCTTTGTAGAGGCTTCTTTCATCTTCTTGTTAAAGGAGCTCAGGATTTAGTTTCCTTGGTAATGTTTCCAGTGCCCTTAGATTTGACTACCACATGTGTCCCAACATGTCCCACATGTGTCCCACCCAGGAGGGTGGTCAAAATGAAAGGAATGTCTGGGTGCCCATGGCTCGTCGAGAGGCTACATTGAGAGGCTGAGATCTCAGGATTGTGGTTCAAAGCCAGCTCAGGTAGGAAAATCCATGAGTCGCTTCTGTCCAGTTAACTAGCAAAAAGCTGTAAATGGAACTGTGGCTCAGATGGTAGAATGCCAGCCTTCAGTGAAAAAGCTAAGGAACGGCCTGGGAATGTGGCTTAGTGGTAGATGCTTAGCTAGCATGCATGAAGCCCTGGGTTTGATTCCTTAGCACCATATACATAGAAAAGGCCAGAAGGGGCGCTGTGGGTCAAGTGGCAGAGTGTTAGCCTTGAGCAAAAAGAAGCCAGGGACAGTGCTCAAGCCCTGAGTTCAAGGCCCAGGACTGGCCAAAAAAAAAAAAAAAAAAAAAAGCTAAGGAACAGCACCCAGGTCCTGAGTTAAATCCCCAATACTGGGGGGAAAAAATCAGGACTGTGGACTGGGCATCCCCAGGCGGCTCAAATTCCATAATATCCAGCACAAGTCTTCCTAACTCTTTCTCACACACCTGTTCCCAGATACTGTGCACCAACTCTGCTTCGTCATTGAGCCCTGACATTGGTGCCAGCTCCACGTCTGTCATGCTCAGCCCGCACCCCTTCACTCCCTGCTCATGCTTTCACCACAGAGATGTCAAGATGTGCACCTTCATATCACAACCTTACTTGAAGCCGTCGAATTATTTCCTTAAACTCCATCAGGGGTTGGGAGAGAGTTCTCAAGTATAGAACACTGGCCTAGCAAGTTTAAGACCTTGAGCTCAACCCTAATACTGTTTTTAAATTTTAAGAGAGAAAGAAAGGGGGGGGGAAGGAAGGAAGGAAGGAAGGAAATACAAATATTATCATCAGCAGGCACTGTTCATCTCTCCAACTTCAGTTCCTTCAGTCATCTACACAACTTTCCCAAACCCTTTTCTCCCCTGCAAGCAAAGCGTGCTCTGCTCTCTGCCTTTCCCTCCTCAGCTAGCTTTAGCTCATTGCTACAGTCCTGGGTTAGCCATAACCACTTTGTGTTACATACACTCCCCTGCTTTTTACCTTTTCAGAGCCTCAATACGGGCTAGCCTCCAACTTCACTTTCTCCTGCCTCTGCCTCCAAGCTCCGGGCTTGCTAGCTGTTCCACTTGCCTGCTCCTTCACTGCTTTTTGGAGCTCTTAGTAGATGGTTTTTCTTCCTTTTAGTTTGGTACTTGCCATGTTATATCCTGTTTGCTTCCACCTGTAAATTTTCAGCATGTTTTGTCTTATTTATTATATGCCCCATATACCTTCATTTCCTCTATACTACAGGGGTCTGACTTAGTAAGAGCCTAATAAATACTTAGTAAGTGAATAAATTTTGAAAATGAATGGGTGATTAGGTCTGAGCCAAATGCAGGAGCAAAGGTTTGGCTCTATGTACATCATATCATAAACTAGCTCTTTGAGTATGTTTTGTTTGTTTTAGCTTTAGTTTTGGTGCATGCCAGTACTGGAGCTTGAACTCAACCTCAAATTCTCACCTGGTTTTCCTGCTCAAAGTTGGCACACTACCCCCTTGAACCACACACCTCTACTTCCTGGAGTGGGTTTGGTTGCAGCTAACCTTGAGGCTTGGGCCTCCTAGAGAAGGAGATGTCGGAGATACTTGCAGTCTGTCCAGAAACAGGACACATTTGCAGAGGGCCCAGTGGCAGCAGGAGCTGGCTTGGCTGGCAGCGGGCATTGGTTCGTGTTCAGTAACATTTACAGAACTGCTGCGGTAACAGCTGTAATGCTCAGTGGCTTTCCTCTGCTTCTAAGCTAAAAACAGTTCTAGTTTCTGACTGTTTCACCCTAATGAAAAGCTCACCGTTCTGTAGTCTAGGGAAGAAGCCCAGACCTGGAAATACACAGTTAGCATCTGGAATGTACACCTGATGGGAAACTGCTAGAAGCAAGCAGTTTTGGCACTGCTGTTCTGTGCGTCCTTGGATACAGAGTACTATAATCAATTTCCAGAGAACTTGTATCCTCAGGACTGCCGCCCATGCTATGTTAAGTCAGACATTGCCCAAATTATAACTTAGCACAGCAACATGAACATCACAGTAATCAAGTGTTCTTTTGTTTACTGCTCTTGACAGATTTTTGAGGAAGCAAGATTTCCTTAAAAAAAAAAAAAAGCAGCAAAGAGACTTGGGGGAAGTGGTGATTCAGGGGTGAAGTACTTGCCTGGTGTGTATAAGGGCCTGGCTTCCTTCCCAGCCCCCCAAAATTAAAAAGCTTGAGAACAAAAGCTCCTAAACGTGGGGCTGGGAATGTGGCCTAGTGGTAGAGTGCTCGCCTTGTATACATGAAGCCCTGGGTTCAATTCCTCCGCACCACATATACAGAAAAAGCTGGAAGTGGCACTGTGGCTCAAGAGGTAGAGTGCTAGCCTTGAGCAAAAAGAAGCCAGGGACAGTGTTCAGGCCCTGAGTCCAAGCCCCAGGACTGGCAAAGAAAAAACCTCAAACCTCCTAAACGTGAGAAGCCTAAAGTCTTTTGCACGTTTATTATCAATCCCAATCACTAACCCTGTAAAATTAATACTTTGTAATTATGAAAGCAACACTGTCTCCTCCATTCATTCATTCAGAGGCAGATAGAAGCCTGGTACCCTGCAGAGCAGTTCTTACACAGGCTTGTGGGATCTGGGGACTCTTAAACATCGCCTGCCCCTGTGTGACTTCATTTCCAGGTTAAGTCTTGTCATTTGGGACTTGGAGCCAAGAATCTTGGGTCCTTTTCATGTCTGCCACTGCCGCCTGTTCCTTCTTTCTTTTCTTTTCCTTCCTTCCTCCTGTCTCTTTCTTTTTTCTGCCAGTCCTAGGCTTGAATTCAGGACCTGCTACTGTTCCTTGTGGAGAGGGGTGGTTAATTGGAAATAGTCTCATGGATTTTGTTGCCTGGGCTGGCTTCAAACCATGATCCTCAGATCTCAGCCTCCTGAGTAGCCAGGATTTCAGGTGTGCGCCACCAGTGCCTGGCTCTGCCACTTTCTAAATGACTTGTCTTGTCACTTAGCCTGTCCTTGTGCGGACACGGGAGGAGGGGAAGTGAGTGATGGATTCGCACTGTAAGCCTGGAACTTTCACTTCAGCTCTTGCTAGGCTAACACTTCTCCAACTTCCACACATAGTCCTTTGCCAAGAGTCTAATGTCTATTTTTGTAAGCCATATCTACTAGACAACATAATATACATCAGAATCTAACTGCTTTTGGATAGGGTGGATTGGAAAGATGTGAACAGGAACAGTTATTCTTTTTCGATAACTACCACCCACCCCCCCGCCAGCCCCAGAGTAAATCTCAGAGCCTTGATCACTAACAAACTAATTAATTTCCACCCAGATATTTTTTAATCTCAGTTGATTCAATAAACAGTTATTTCACTTAAACAAAACAGGTAGTAAATGGGGGGGCAGGGAACTGGGAGAGAACAAGGGAAGGGGTGATAAATAAGAACTTTAAGAAGAAGAAAAAAAGCAAAACCCCAGCACTAGAAGGCTGAGCATAGTAGTTGTATACACCTGTAATCCCGGTACTCAGGATATTGAGGCACAGGAGCTTGTGAGGTTGAAGCCAGCCTCAGTTAACTAGTGAGACTCTGTCTCAAAAGAAGGGGGTAGGGGGAGGAAACCACATTAAAATCTGACCAGTGGTTTTGGTTTGGTTTGTTTTTTTTTTTTTTTTTTGAGAATTTGTAAGGTTAAAGCTACTATAATAATGAAGTGAGGAAATGAAGTGTGACATCCTTAGCCAGAAAGGAACTGTGAGTCAAAACGACACCAAGGAGTTAGGCAGCAGTGGCTCACACTGCGCAGTAGCCTGAGTCCTAAAGGATTATGTTTCAGAGCTAGCTGTGGCAGGCAAATCCCTGAGACTTCTCACGGGCATGTGGCTCAGGTGGTAGAGCACCCGCCTTGAAGAAGAAAAGCCAAGCACACGCGAGGAAGCCTGAGGTGAAGCGGTGATACCAGCGCCAGGAACACCCCACTGAGATCCACTTCATCAAGCACACAGGCTTTGAACACTGACAGAGAAAGAAGGGCCAGCAGGGCACTTGCGTATCTCACTGGTGGATAGGATGTAAATTAGGGTAACCACGGTGGAAATCAACAGGAAGGTCCTCAGGACATTAAAAATCAACTACCATATGGCACTGCTAGCGCACGCCCGGGCCCATAGCCAGCGTTCACCTAAGGCATGCATACTTGCACAGCCCTGTGTGGGCATTACTCACAGTAGCCACGTGAGAGCGCAGACTCGGTGCTCATCAGCCAGCGAACGGATGAAGGAAATGCAGCTGAGATGTGCACATGGGTATAGATATAAACACACACAGCTAATGGACTCTTAGCCATGAAGAACAAGGTCTTGTTGATGACAGGAAATCAGTGGGACTGGAGCTCATCTTGTCACGCCATCAATAGGCCAGACTCAGAAAGTCAGTGTTGCATGTTTTCCCTCACGTGTGGAATCAAGACCTTAAAATGCTATGAATGCAAACGGGAGAGGAAGCCAGTGGAAATGAGGGAGAAAGAGGAGGACGAGAGAGGGGCGAATAGGATCAAGTGTAGCGATACGAGGGTGTAAGAATAAATGAAACTCACGACAAGTGCTGGTGGCTCACACCTTTAATCCTAGCTACTTGAGAGGCTAAGATCTGAAGATTGCAGCTCGAAGCCAGCCTGAGAAAGTCCAGTTAAGTCTCCAACTAACCACCAGAGACTGGAAGTGGCACTGTGGCTCAAAGTGGTAGAATGCTAGCCTTGAGTGAAAAAGCCCAGGGAAAGTGTCCAAGCCCTGAGTTCCAGGCCATGACCGACCAAACCAAAAAAAGAAGAAAAAAAAAAAGAAAGAGGAAACTCATTTAAAATTGTAAAAAGAAAAGGGGGGGGAGAGGAGAAAGATAAAGGTAATAAATGGAGTAGATATGATCAAAGTATATTATATGCATGAAGGAAATATCACTTGAAACCTTTTTTTACAATTAATAACTTAAAAAGAATAAGCTGGTGGGACGGGGCTGGGAATGTGGCTTAGCGGTAGATGCTTGCCTAGCATGCATGAAGCCCTGGGTTCGATTCCTTAGCACCACATAAACAGAAAAGGCTGGAAGTGGCGCTGTGGCTCAAGTGGTAGAGTTCAAAGCCAGTGGGGGCAGGAAAGTCTAAGACTCATATCTCCAGTTAGCCACCGGAGAACTGAAAGTGGAACTGTGGCCCAAAGTGATGGAGCACTAACCTTGAGCAAAAGAGCTCAAGGACAGTGCCCAGGTCCCTACGAACGAAAAAGAGAAGAAGAAGAAACCTAAACTTAGTGCTGGTGGCTAATGGCCTGTAATCATAGCTACTCAGGAAGCTAAGATCTGAAGTTTGCATTTAGAAACCATTCTGGCAAGAAAGCCCACGACACTCTTATCGCCAATAAACCACAAGAAAGCCAGAAGTAGAGCTGCAGCTCAAGTGGCAGAGCACGAGCTTTGATCAGAAGAGCTCAGGGACGACACCCTGAGTTCAAGCTCCAGGACCAGCACAAAAAATAAAAATAAACCTTGCTGTCGCCAAGGAAGGGCTGAACACAAAACTGTAATGGTTGGAAAACAGTGTTGTTAAGTGCTACAAAAAGCATTAAAACGCTTCAAAAAATTAAAATATTTAGGTATCTTTTGTTTCTTGCGATACTGTTGATTTGTTTTACTAATTTAACGGAATCATTATCGCCCTATCACCGTGTAACTCCATGGTAATGAATGTGGCGGAAGTTAAAGGAGGCAAATTGGCGGTTAGCTCATCAGCAGCAGTGATAGCAACATCGTGTAATGGCTTCTTGCAGATCTTTCAGCGAACAGTGCCTCTGCTTCTGATGAACTTGGTGCCTGTGGACATTCCAGAACGCCCAGCTATGCCAGCCAGCAGTCCAAAGCATCAGGTAGGGACTTAGAGGCTCACAGGGCAACTGAATTCCTTATTGTAATGTCTGCTGTGGGCAGACATTAGACCACAGCGTGTCTGCTATTAGCATGGCATCCAAGATGATTTCTTTCTGACAGGGTACAGCTCATGTCATTCACGCTCGTCGAGCTTCTCCGAGCTCTGTCACCGGAGGAACACCTCGGTGGGAAGCACCTCAACGGGAATCGAAAGCATTCTCGAGCCGGGTGATGAAGCTGAGCAAAAGCCAACGGAGCCAAATCCTGATATGGCTGATAAAGAAGACGCAGCCGCTGAAAAGCTGAACAGGTCTCTTTGGCTTAGAGGGTACATTTAAATTGGGGGTGGGGAGACTTTGTTTTCATGACCGTTAATAAAGAAGGAGGGAAAACTGCTTGTTTCCCAAGGTGTCCCGTGAAACAGGACTCGGTAGAATCTCAGCTGAAGCGCGTGGACGACACCAGGGTGGATGCAGATGACATTGTAGAGAAAATCCTGCAGAGCCAGGACTTCAGCCTGGACTCGAGTGCAGAAGGTGTGTGGACCGCCTGTGTGGACCGCGTGTGTGGACCGCCTGTGCGGCCCCGGGGCGTGGGGGGGGGGCAGGACTGGACTCGAGTGCAGAAGGTGTGTGGACCGCCTGTGTGGACCGCCTGTGCGGCCCGGGGGGGAGGGGGGGCAGGACGTTGCCGTGGCTACGGCCGCACGTCGGTGAAATCGATGTTACGCCCACAAAAATCTCTCCTTTGCAGCTCACTTTTTTTTCTGAGAGTGAATATTGAAGCTGGAACAGGAAATAAACTTCAGTTACAGAGATCAAGCTGGGGGCCAGGGCTCACACCTGTAATCCTGGCTACTCGGGAGACTGAGATCTGAGGATCGCAGTTCAAAGCCAGTGTGGGCAGGAAAGACTGTGAGACTCGTCCCTCCATTTAATCAGGGGAAAGCTGAAAGTGGTAACTTTGAGTGATAAAACCAAAGGACAGCACCTAGACCCTGAGTTCAAACGCTAGTACCTGCACCCAAAAAGAGAGAGAGAGAAAGATGAGTCTCAGGGCGTGCTTGAGGCAGGGGCTCGGCCTGTGTGAGACCCGGGTGTATTAATCCCAGCACCAGGAGAGACAGAAAAAATGTTGAAGCTTTCATTCTCTTTTTAAATGATGCATTGGTACCTCGCATGCCCATATACTTTACAACACATCCCTAGGGACACTTCTGGTCACTGTCGCATTTAGAGGGTCGAACTAACAGAATCCCTCAGCCCTCCTCAGCACTTTTCCTGCAGCTGAATATTTATAGGCCACCATCTTGAAGGTGCAATTATGGGGTGGTTAGAGGACACTTAACAATGGACCCCATTTCAAGGAATAACCAACTGTAAAGAGAAAAAATTATACCTTGTGAAAATGTGTAGAAAGGGCTGTTGTCATGACTCAGTGAAAAGAAAAAGATTGTTAGCAAAGCTAATGAGAAATGGCTTAGGATAACCCTCTGACTGTTTTAAAACACTTGAAATTTTCAATTTTTTTTATCACTTTTAAAACCAAAATGTAACATATGAATTACTGCAATAGGCATGTTATTTGTCAATGTTGTAATAATTGTTCATCTAACAAGCACTTTAAATGTGTATTGCAGAAGAAGGACTGAGGTTATTTGTGGGGCCTGGTGGAAGTACAACTTTTGGCAGCCATCATCTTCCCAATAGGTATGTGTACAAAGAGCACCTTAGGGTGGATCAACTTAAATTCATGAATAATTTTTTATTATACTGAGGCAGAAAGCACACCTAAGTAGTTCTAGGAGAACCACTGTTCATGTATATGAGGCAAGCACTCTTGCCACTAGGCCATATCCCCAGCCCTGATTCTCTGTTTTGTAAGTTAGCTTGTTAACTTCCTAAGATGCGCTTTTAGAATTTATTATTGGGAAAAGACTAGTAGAGCCCTGCACAAGCTGTGACATACAAATGATTATTTCCAGCCAGGTGCTGGTGGCTCAGGCCTCTAATACTAGCTACTCAGGAGGCTGAGATCTCAGGATTCCTCCACCAGAAAAGTGTGTGACACTCTTTATCTCCAGTTAACCAGCGGGGGGGGGAAAAAAAAGCTAGAAGTGGAGGTGTGGTAATCAAGTGCCAACCTTGAGCAGAAAAAGCCAAACCAATTAGAGCCCAAGGCCCTGAGTTCAAGCCCCAGTACCAGACTGACTGCCTCATACCTCACACCTGTAATCCTAGCTCCTCAGGAGATAGAGGTCAAGAAGATCAGGGCCAGAAATTTCTATGAGACTCCATCTCATTAGCCAAGGAAAAGCAGTGCTGGAGGCATGGCTCAAGTGGTAGAGCACCCATCACGTGAGCTTGAAGCCCTGCATTCAAGCCCCAGGACTGAGAGGGAAAAAACATCTGCTTCTGTTACTGTTTTTATTTCTCTATATGTGATTGGTCTTTTATGGCTAGCTGCTTTTAAGACTTCCCTTATAACTTCAACGAAATATAGAAGTTCTCTAGCTGTTACTTTCCCCTGCTCTTCCCTCCAGTGCCCTCAGATTCTATGTCCTCTGACCTCTCCCCTCTGACCCCTCCCCTCAGTCTGTCAGCACTGCTGGCTGGGAAGATGGCTTCAGATGACAACCTGGAACTGTAAATGGGACTTTCCTCTTTGACTTCTGCTTCTTCAGGCTTGTCCAGCGTGTGTCAAGGTTCTCATTATTTAAAGCAGGAGGGGAGAATGGCTTCTGTTATTTTGTCATGACCAAAGCAGAACGTATTTGGAAGTCTGTACAAGTGCTGCTCTCTCTAAGGTTCTTTCCATTGTTGTGAATCGAAGGTAGCTCTCCTCTGTATAACTAAGGTGCTTCAGTGAAAGGACAGAATTGTCCTCATCAGAAGTACAAAGCCAGCTGCCATCTGAGAGATACTGTATAAAGAGAGGTGGGCTTTACCCACAAACAAAATCACAGTAATGCCACCAGCACAACAATGTTCATCGCAGCACAATTTGTCTTAGCAAGAAGCTGGAACCAACCCAGATGCCCCTCCATAGATGAATGGATCAGGAAAATGTGGTACATTTACACAATGGAATTTTATGCCTCTATCAGAAAGAATGACATTGTTCCATTTGTAAGGAAATGGAAGGACTTGGAAAAAGTTATACTAAGTGAAGTGAGCCAGACCCAAAGAAACATGGACTCTATGGCCTCCCTTATTGGGAATAATTAGTACAGGTTTAGGCAAGCCATAGCAGAGCATCACAAGGCCCAATAGCTATACCCTTAGGAACACATAAGATGATGCTAAGTGAAATGAACTCCACGTTATGGAAAAAAGTGATTTATCACAGTTGTAACTACTTTCAACGTCCTATGTGTATGTGTAGTTTCTATTATTGATGATGTTCTTGTATCACCTTCCTATGGTTGTACCTACACTATCTCTGTAATCTTATCTGAGTATATTGGAAACCATGTTTACTGGTATTGGAAGTAGGAAATTCAAAGGGAATACCAAATTTGAGAGACACAGGGTAAAAAAAGAGAAATAACTACAAAAGCAATACTTGCAAAACTGTTTGGTGTAAGTGAACTGAACACCTGGGGGGGGGAGGGAAAGGGGGGAGGGAGGGGGGCATGAGGGACAAGGCAACAAACAGTACAAGAAATGTATCCAATTCCCAACGTATGATACTGTAACCTCTCTGTACATCAGTTTGATAATAAAAATTTGAGAAAAAAAAAAAAAAAAGAGAGGTGGGCTTTAGAAAGCCAGAAACCGATGGAGGGAAGATGCATGTTCATTCCATTATAGAACAGAGGTGTGAAGTCCATAAAAGTAACAAAAACCATCTGTTGCTGAAGCCATCACTTAAATAGCTGCCTCGGGGTTACTTGACACACAGAGCTTGCAAGTTTTAAGTCTTTCAGTATTCCCACATTGCATTAATAGAGATCAATTGAAAGGTGACTTACTGACCCATTTTTTCCCAACCTCCTCCTCCTAACTTGATTGTCAAAGTGAGATACCTACTAACTAGTTCAGGGAAAACGATTTCCTTTTAAGCAAGTGCAGCACAAGTTGATACATCTTCAATTCACGATCCATAGGAGAAAGCTTCGTTATGTGGCCATAACTGCCCAAAGGGAAATTTAGGATCTGTAATTTCTAGCCAGGTAGCCATCTTAACTATCTGAAGTAAATTTGGGGGGACAGCCAACAGTCTTCCATGCAAAGCTAGTGAGGAAATAAATTCTAACTGGGCTTCAGTGGCTTAAGCCTATAATCCTAGCTACTCAGGAGGCTGAGATCTGAGGATCATGATTCGAAGCCAGCCCTGGCAGCCCTGACAAATCCAGAAGACTCTATCTCTAGTTAACCAACAAAAAGCCAGAAGTAGGGGCTGGGAATATGGCCTAGTGGCAAGAGTGCTTGCCTTGTATATATGAAGCGCTGGGTTCAATTCCCCAGCACCACATATATAGAAAACGGCCAGAAGTGGTGCTGTGGCTCAAGTGGCAGAGTGCTAGCCTTGAGCAAAATGAAGCCAGGGACAGTGCTCAGGCCCTGAGTCCATGCCCAGGACTGGCAAAAAAAAGCCAGAAGTAGAGGCATATCTCAAGTGATAGAACCACCAGCTTCAAAGGAAAAAGTTGATCAAGAGCTTGAAACCCTGAGTTCAAAAGGCCAATATAGGCACTAATAATAATAACAATAAAACTCTTCTCCAAAATCATTTCCCTTTAACTCGACATTACAAAGTATAGCACTGACTACTAAAAAGGCATTGGACATAATAGTGGGTACTTGGGCTATGGTATATGCCTATATTCCTGCCTAACTTTGGACACTGAAGCAAGAGGATTGCTAAGCCATAGGGAGCCCCTAAAGTGTGAGCTTTCTAGGAAGCTATATTTAGACACTACACTACTATACAACTAAAGGCTGTTATTCACTCAGTGCAACGTCTGATGCACAAACAGAGTCATTTACATGCTTCTAGATGAGACCACTTTTCAAATTTACACACGTTTGATGAGAATAATCCTTGTTGGAGCTGATAGGTCAAGATTGGAAAATATTACTGGATTATTAGGGGGCTAATGAAGTGGTAGATCAAGAACAAACTAATCCGATGTGTTAATTATAAATACTTGATATTCCAAGTCCTTTCTATCTGTGCAAATCTTGCCTTGTTTGAAAAAATCGAATTCAGGAGAAAACAACCTGAAGCACCAAGATGACTTAGAACAATCGCACGTGCTATATAGATGAGCGTTTTGAAGGCTTTCTTCCCATTGCTGTTGCAGGGTTGGATCTGGAGCTTATGAACAGGTTGTGATCAAACGCTAGAAGTCAAGCCAGTCAGCCAACACTTCTCTGTGGACTCAGGGGTGAGCGATCTGGGAGCAAAGCACTTACAAGAAAATGAGCCTATTTAGAAAATGAAGTTCATCTATCAAGAGGAAAGCCAGTGCTGATCCTGTCTCCTGTGAGCCTGTCACCATCCTTCCCACCAGCGAGGGGAGCACGGGAATGTTGATCCAAGGCAGCGTCCCCTGTGCCTTAGACACTGCTCCTGGGGTGATGAAACCCCGTGCTTTGCTTTCGAGGCTCTGCCTTGCCCCCATGAGGAAGCCAGTATTGGATACTTAACTGAGATCTAAGTACTCCAGGTACTCAATAGATTGGGGCTGTAGTTCCTATTTCGCTTATTCTTAATTTTACATGTAACAGTATGTGAATGGAATTTAAGACCTATAACTTCTATCAAGATAGACATAATTCCTGTGATGCAAATCTTTCATGTTATAATACCTACAGTGTTGTATTGAGTTTGTTGACTCCTTTTTGATGTGGCAATTGATTTCCAATGTGACTGTTCTCACATTGGGAAAATGATCTAGAATGTAAACACGTAAGATGCTTAATAAGAATTCTCCACGCTATCAGCCATGACAAGTGTGTTGGGGCTGAGGTAGTCAGTGTACCCAGTGCTGTTTCTATGCAGTGTCTGTGTTACTTGTCCCCATTAGATGCGCTGTGGAACCCAGACCAGCACTACCTGAGAGGCCTGAATTAAGCTCAATATGCAATATGCTAGGCTATCATCAAGCAGCCTCACTCGGAGCTGTTTAACTTGCTGAGTATTAAGACCTGCTTGTTCAACAATCTAAATTTAGAATGAGAGGAAAGTAATGATCTGGTGAGAAGTAGCATCCTTGTCTATACAAGTTCAGACTGGTCTGAAACTGCATCTTCTCCAGGCCCCGCAGTGGCTAGACGACAGGAGAGCAGCCCGCCGGCATGGCTGGTGCATACCCGTATGCTGGGTTTCCTCTCTAGCTCCCTGCCGTCACTTGCTGTGCTTTCTTCTTTTCTGTGTCAGGAGTTGTTTTGAGGCAGGACTGTGGACTGTGGACGGTGATATGGTTGGTCTGGATCCAGGTTAGCAGGACAGCAGATGAGCCCTCGGAGTTGCTGGTCTGTGAGTGTCCCATAGAGAACCATCGCAGTTCTCTAGGAATCACTCCGCCACTGAAGAAAAACATCGATTCTGTGGGGCGAGTTACACCCCAGTCCTTCCGTTCACAGTCACGCTCAGGAGAGAAGCCAGGTCAGAAGAAAGTGACTTTGGCCTATGTACTTTTATGTTCACAAAACAAGAAGGAAAATAGATTATTGTAATATCCAAGTTTCGAGGTTTGGAAAGATTGGAATAGTTTGTGGTAAGACTTCATTTTAATAGTTCAGGAATTGGGTATCCTTCAGGTGTCAGTGGTTCATACCTGTCATCCTAGCTAGGAAAGCTGAGACCTGAGACCCGCTGCTCAAACCAGCCTGGGCAGGAAAGGCCCTGAAGACTCTTATTTCCAGTTATACACGCATGTGTGCGCGCACATACACACACACACACACACACACACACACCCCAGAAGGGGAGCTGTGGCTCAAGCAATGGAGCATCCTTGAGCAAAAAAGCTCAAGAACAGCACATAAGCCCTGAGTTCAAGGCTCAGAACTGGCCAAAAATAAAAAGAAAAAGAATTGGATATCCCATATTAATCCAATGCTATTTTTACAAATAGATCCTGAAATGTTTTAAAAGATAATACCCTGTTTTAGAATATATTGAATGTGAAGAGAAAGTTTTCTGTGATATTACTTATATTGTTTATTTTTTAAGATATTTTTGGGGGAAAATTAACCTGATCATTTTTATTCTAACCAAGGAAAATGTTATCTTAAAAGATACAGACAAGCTATCTCTCTTCAAGTGAGGCACTTAGGGAAAAGTCTTAGAGATATGGTTAAAAAGATGTTTATTATGGCGTTTTTAAACCTATTTTTCTATTTTAGAAACATTGTTTCTAGGCTATATTTTTCTTTCCAGTGGTGCAAATGATTTTTCAGTTTTCAGAATTATAAAATGAGACTGTTAACCTGGTTCGTAAGAACACTCATAAGACACATAAAAGGCGCTAAATCAGGGCAGGTCCTTGTCATATCTCTACTGCCTTGTTCTGTGTCTTTATATGAGATTAGTTCTTGTTGTTTAAAATGGTACAGAGTCTTTTTTATAACAAAAATGTGAAGAGATTTTTGAAAAGCATAAAAATTATATCTTTATGATTTTAGCAGCCACAGTACTTATCCTGACTTACAAAGTGGTATTATAAATCATTTCATAAGGAGAACCTGGTTAGGAAGGAAGAGAATAAGTAGCTGTGTCATGCGTAGTAGGTATCAGTCTGGATTCTTCTCAGTGTTCCGATACAAATTTCAGGAACTGCCTATTTTTACATTTGCTAAGGGTTGCCTGGGTGTCCGCTTTACTTCTCTTCAGTCTGTCCTTAGAGTATGTATTGACAATCTCTTAACAATACTGCTTCAAAAACATCTGCTTATTAAAGACCATATCCACTTTTGATTCTGTTTGGGGTTTAGAAAAATAGACTTGAAAAAGTAGGTTCTTGAGCACAAATTTACTTTAAAAAAAATATATATATTGAATTCAAACGACCCAGTCTTGGAGCGTTCGCAGACATGTAACACTTTCTAATTCAATCCTAGCAAAAAAGACTGGTGCAGTTTAAAGCTAATGTTTGTGTGAAATAAGAAAGTCTTGAAAGCCTTACCGAGAAGAATGTACAGCCAACCTGGAGGCCCTTCTGTGACTGCAGCTGGCCCGAGACCTGGCAAGATGCACTTGGTAGAAAGGACACAGAGGCCCCGGTCCAGCAGTTCACGCCTTAGCCATCTGGCTTCCCTTTGTGGTGTTTTCCAGGTTTTTGTAAATAAACAGCTAGGGTGGAGCCGGGCACTGGTGGCTCCGGCCTGGAATCCTACTCAGGAGGCTGAGGTCTGAGGATCGCAGTTCAAAGTCAACCCCGGCAGGAAAGTCATCAGACTCTTATCTCCAGATAAGAGAAAACTTAGAAGTGGCGCTGTGGCTCAAGTAGAGTGCTAGCCTAGCCTTGAGCTGAAGAGCTCAGGGACAGCGCCCAGGCCCAGAGCTCATGCCCCATGACAGACCCAAAAACAAAAACACAAAAAACCTACTAGGGTGGGTCTGACAATCTTGTGCTCAGGGCTGGCACGTAGCCCAGTGGAGGTAGCTCACTTGCTAGGCAAGCACTATGTCCTGGGTTCCATCCCCAGGACCAAAAGAGAAAAGCCAAAAATAAAACAAAACAGTTAAAGAATCTTGCACTCCACCATCCCACTCCAACACGAAACTATTTGAATAATAACCCAAGCGTCTATATGTGGTTGGTTTTTTTTCTTTTGGAACACTACTGAGCCACAGAAGATGACCACTCGCTCCTTTGTTACTACAAGGGAAAAAGCTCCTTGGAGCTTCCATTCAAACCACATTTATATTCAAGCAACAATGGGTTGTGATAAGTTAAAGAATCTAGAATTAAGTTTAGACTTCCAGGTTTCCAGGCAAACTAAACTACTGTGTAGGCTCATACTGACATTATTGTTATCTATCTCATTGAAGTGCTTGGCTTCCAATATTTATGACAAATCTCTGAGTGACAGACTGGACTCATCTAATGGGATTGCATTTCTTAGCAAGTCTTTAACTTGAGCAGTTCAGAAATTATGCTTAGTCAATTCTGTTATTAGGTACGTACATCATGTGAATCAGCTTGGTCCTTAGGCTACTACCCTTATGTTGGCTTAGGTAATAATGTGAATAACTGAGATATAAGGAAATATTCCTGTATTAATCCTATTTAAGACTATCCCGGGGGGGCTGGGAATATGGCCTAGTGGTAGAGTGCTTGCCTCATATACATGAAGCCCGAGGTTCGATTCCCCAGCACCACGTATATAGAAAATGGCCAGAAGTGGTGCTGTGGCTCAAGTGGCAGAGTGCTAGCCTTGAGCAAAAAGAAGCCAGGGACAGTGCTCAGGCCCTGAGTTCAAGCCCCAGGACTGGCAAAAAAAAAAAAAGACTATCCTGAAAATAAAGGCCTTATTTCCCTATGTATGAGATTTTCCTAAGATAATGTATGCACAATATGTTTTAAATGGTCATGTGGGTTTAGGTAGCTAGTCCCCATACAACAAAGCTAATAAAATTTAATTTACAGTGTACTCTGCATTTTTCAAATATTTATGTTTGTAAAGGAGATCATGAACACCTTGCTGATATTCATTGAACAAATTTCATGCAAAGAAAAGTATTTAGAATATATACAATTTTTTATTGTTTTCTCTTTTTTATTTTGAAATACCTTCTTTAGTGAATCACCTTCCTTTATTGTATGTTTGTGTGATCCTTGAGAAGTTAATATATGTGTGAGTAATCACATGAGTGTCTATGAAGAATGTCCCTGATGGCTGGGTATGGAACCCAGAGCCCAGGTTTGTCCCAGCTGCACCACAAACAATACTATTGAAGTGATTCCATCTGTATTCTGTTGTAATACGTGGGAAATGACCTTCATATTTATATATTATAGTTTTTTTTGTTTCATCTGTACAATGATAAATCCAGAAAATGTTTCATTTTTTTTACAAAACAATTTTTTATTTGTAAAGTGTTTGTAATCATGTAAAGGTAAATCTTACCAATAAAAATCCTATCTTAAAATCTTGATGGTCTTCATATTTTAAAATATTAAGATTCTGTCAGAAAATGGTGCCAAGGTAAGAAAATAGAATTGAAAATCCAACCTAACCTTTCCCAAAGCATCTTTTCCTAACCAGGCAGTGGGTGCAGCCACTCAGACGCTGCGGGGCAGACGGCTTGACTTCTCCAGCCGCGACACACCGCTCAGTGTGACACACCGCTCAGCTGACACACCGCTCAGCTGACACACCGCTCAGCTGACACACCGCTTAGTGTGACACACCGCTCAGCTGACACACCGCTCAGCTGACACACCGCTTAGCTGACACACCGCTCAGTGTGACACACCGCCTAGCTGACACACCGCTCAGCTGACACACCGCTCAGCTGACACACCGCTTAGCTGACACACCGCTTAGCTGACACACCGCTTAGTGACACACCGCTCAGCTGACACACCGCTCAGCTGACACACCGCTTAGTGACACACCGCTCAGCTGACACACCGCTTAGTGACACACCGCTCAGCTGACACACCGCTTAGTGACACACCGCTTAGTGTGACACACCGCTTAGCTGACACACCACCTAGCTGACACACCGCTTAGTGACACACCGCTTAGTGTGACACACTGCCTAGCTGACACACCGCTTAGTGACACACCGCTTAGTGTGACACACCGCTTAGCTGACACACCACCTAGCTGACACACCGCTTAGCTGACAAACCGCCTAGCTGACACACCGCCTAGCTGACACACCGCTTAGTGACACACCGCTTAGTGTGACACACTGCCTAGCTGACACACCGCTTAGTGTGACACACCGCTTAGCTGACACACCGCCTAGCTGACACACCGCCTAGCTGACACACCACTTAGTGTGACACACCGCCTAGCTGACACACCACCTAGCTGACACACCGCTTAGCTGACAAACCGCCTAGCTGACACACCGCTTAGTGACACACCCCCTGGCTGACACACCGCCTAGTGTGACACACCGCCTAGCTGACACACTGCCTAGCTGACACACCCCCTAGCTGACACACCGCCTAGCTGACACACCGCCCAGCTGACGCACCGCCTAGCTGACACACCGCCTAGCTGACACACCGCCTAGCTGACACACCGCCTAGCTGACACACCACTTAGGTGACACACCCCCTAGCTGACACACCGCCTAGCTGACACACCGCCTAGCTGACACACCGCCTAGCTGACACACCGCTTAGTGTGACACACCGCCTAGCTGACACACCGCCTAGCTGACACACCGCCTAGCTGACACACCGCTCAGCACGACACACCGCTCAGCTGACACACCGCTCAGCTGACACACCGCTCAGCTGACACACCGCCTAGCTGACACACCGCTCAGCGTGACACACCGCTTAGCGTGACACACTGCCTAGCTGACACACCGCCTAGCTGACACACCGCTTAGCTGACACACCGCCTAGCTGACACACCGCTTAGCTGACACACCGCTTAGCTGACACACCGCCTAGCTGACACACTACATAGCTGACACACCGCTTAGTGACACACCGCTTAGCTGACACACCGCTTAGCTGACACACCGCCTAGCTGACACACCGCCTAGTGTGACACACCGCCTAGCTGACACACCGCTTAGCTGACACACCGCTTAGTGTGACACACCGCCTAGCTGACACACCGCCTAGCTGACACACCACTTAGTGTGACACACCGCCTAGCTGACACACCGCTCAGCTGACACACCGCCTAGCTGACACACCGCTTAGTGTGACACACCGCCTAGCTGACACACCGCTTAGTGACACACCGCTCAGCTGACACACCGCTCAGCTGACACACCGCCTAGCTGACACACCGCTTAGTGTGACACACCGCTTAGCTGACACACCGCCTAGCTGACACACCGCTTAGTGACACACCGCTTAGTGTGACACACCGCCTAGCTGACACACCGCCTAGCTGACACACCGCTTAGCTGACACACCACTTAGTGTGACACACCGCCTAGCTGACACACCGCTTAGTGACACACCGCTTAGCTGACACACCGCCTAGCTGACACACCGCCTAGCTGACACACCGCTTAGCTGACACACCGCCTAGCTGACACACCGCTTAGCTGACACACCGCTTAGCTGACACACCGCCTAGCTGACACACCCCATAGCTGACACACCGCTTAGCTGACACACCGCTTAGTGACACACCGCTTAGCTGACACACCGCTTAGCTGACACACCGCTTAGTGTGACACACCGCCTAGCTGACACACCGCCTAGCTGACACACCACTTAGTGTGACACACCGCCTAGCTGACACACCGCTCAGCTGACACACCGCCTAGCTGACACACCGCTCAGCTGACACACCGCCTAGCTGACACACCGCTTAGTGTGACACACCGCCTAGCTGACACACCGCTTAGTGACACACCGCTCAGCTGACACACCGCTCAGCTGACACACCGCCTAGCTGACACACCGCTTAGTGACACACCGCTTAGTGTGACACACCGCCTAGCTGACACACCGCCTAGCTGACACACCGCCTAGCTGACACACCGCCTAGCTGACACACCGCTCAGCTGACACACCGCCTAGGTGACACACCGCTTAGTGTGACAGCGCTTAGGTGACACACCGCTTAGCTGACACACCGCCTAGCTGACACACCGCTTAGTGACACACCGCCTAGCTGACACACCGCCTAGCTGACACACCGCCTAGCTGACACACCGCTTAGTGTGACACACCGCTTAGTGTGACACACCGCCTAGCTGACACACCGCCTAGCTGACACACCGCTTAGTGTGACACACCGCCTAGCTGGCACACCGCTTAGTGTGACACACCGCCTAGCTGACACACCACCTAGCTGACACACCGCCTAGCTGACACACCGCTTAGTGTGACACACCGCTCAGCTGACACACCGCTTAGTGTGACACACCGCCTAGCTGGCACACCGCTTAGTGTGACACACCGCCTAGCTGACACACCACCTAGCTGACACACCGCCTAGCTGACACACCGCTTAGTGTGACACACCGCTCAGCTGACACACCGCTTAGTGTGACACACCGCCTAGCTGACACACCACCTAGCTGACACACCGCCTAGCTGACACACCGCTTAGTGTGACACACCGCTCAGCTGACACACCGCTTAGTGTGACACACCGCCTAGCTGACACACCGCTCAGCACGACACACCGCTCAGCTGACACACCGCTCAGCTGACACACCGCTCAGCTGACACACCGCCTAGCTGACACACCGCTCAGCGTGACACACCGCTTAGCGTGACACACCGCCTAGCTGACACACCGCCTAGCTGACACACCGCTTAGCTGACACACCGCCTAGCTGACACACCGCTTAGCTGACACACCGCCTAGCTGACACACCGCCTAGCTGACACACCGCATAGCTGACACACCGCTTAGCTGACACACCGCTTAGTGACACACCGCTTAGCTGACACACCGCTTAGCTGACACACCGCCTAGCTGACACACCGCCTAGTGTGACACACCGCCTAGCTGACACACCGCTTAGCTGACACACCGCTTAGTGTGACACACCGCCTAGCTGACACACCGCCTAGCTGACACACCACTTAGTGTGACACACCGCCTAGCTGACACACCGCTCAGCTGACACACCGCCTAGCTGACACACCGCTCAGCTGACACACCGCCTAGCTGACACACCGCTTAGTGTGACACACCGCCTAGCTGACACACCGCTTAGTGACACACCGCTCAGCTGACACACCGCTCAGCTGACACACCGCCTAGCTGACACACCGCCTAGCTGACACACCGCTTAGTGTGACACACCGCTTAGCTGACACACCGCCTAGCTGACACACCGCTTAGTGACACACCGCTTAGTGTGACACACCGCCTAGCTGACACACCGCCTAGCTGACACACCGCCTAGCTGACACACCGCCTAGTGTGACACACCGCTTAGTGTAACACACCGCCTAGCTGACACACCGGCTAGCTGACACACCGCTTAGCTGACACACCGCTTAGTGTGACACACCGCCTAGCTGACACACCGCCTAGCTGACACACCGCGTAGCTGACACACCACTTAGTGTGACACACCGCCTAGCTGACACACTGCTTAGTGACACACCGCTTAGCTGACACACCGCCTAGTGTGACACACCGCCTAGCTGACACACCGCTTAGTGTGACACACCGCCTAGCTGACACACCGCTTAGTGTGACACACCGCCTAGCTGACACACCGCCTAGCTGACACACCGCTTAGTGTGACACACCGCCTAGCTGGCACACCGCTTAGTGTGACACACCGCCTAGCTGACACACCACCTAGCTGACACACCGCCTAGCTGACACACCGCCTAGCTGACACACCGCTTAGTGTGACACACCGCCTAGCTGACACACCGCCTAGCTGACACACCGCCTAGCTGACACACCGCTCAGCACGACACACCGCTCAGCTGACACACCGCTTAGTGTGACACACCGCCTAGCTGACACACCGCCTAGCTGACACACCGCGTAGCTGACACACCACTTAGTGTGACACACCGCCTAGCTGACACACTGCTTAGTGACACACCGCTTAGCTGACACACCGCCTAGCTGACACACCGCCTAGCTGCCACACCGCTTAGTGTGACACACCGCCTAGCTGACACACCACTTAGTGTGACACACCGCTTAGCTGACACACCGCTTAGTGTGACACACCGCCTAGCTGACACACCGCCTAGCTGACACACCACTTAGTGTGACACACCGCCTAGCTGACACACCGCCTAGCTGACACACCGCTCAGCTGACACACCGCTTAGCTGACACACCGCCTAGCTGACACACCGCCTAGCAGACACACCGCTTAGCTGACACACCGCCTAGCAGACACACCGCTTAGTGACACACCGCTTAGTGACACACCGCTTAGCTGACACACCGCTCAGCGTGACACACCGCCTAGCTGACACACCGCCTAGCTGACACACCGCTCAGCGTGACACACCACTGTGTCAGCTCACGCTGGGCTCTAAGCCTAATCCCCTAATCCCAGACAAAGAGAACGCAAGCTCCCTGTGCTTCATACAGAGGCCATGGAAATTAATGTTAAGAGTGTGCAAAAAAAAAGAGCCAGGCCCGATAGAACACAGCAACATGGATTCGGGAGGCTGCTCCTAAACGAGTCAAAACACTTTTTTAAAAACGTTAAAAATGGAAATCACAAAGAGCAGGCGCTCAGTGTCGGCATCTGAGTGTTTATCAAGCCACACTTGCCTTCATGGAACATCTGTGTACATTGACTCCTGGTGAGCACAGTGGGTTATTAATGTGCCACTAGTGGATTTTTAGGTTGTCCCATCGGCGCGTCCCCGTGCCGTGTGGCAGGCTTCTTGTGTTTGGGGTGTCCTTAGGAAACGCGTGCCTTCCCTCGAGTGTCCCCTTCGCATAGACACCTGACGTTAGGAAAGTGTAAAAGGAACGAGCCCCGCTTGTTGGCGGAAGGGGTGGCAGGGCGCGGGGCAGCAATGGGGGCCCTCCGAGCCCCTGCTCAGTGCTCAGGCCGTGCTGGGATAGCCCGGTACCCGATCCCTCAGAGGCTGGCCGGGCCCCGGGTCTGCCAGGCAGGCGTGTCCACCGCCCCATGCGGGTTCCAGGACCAACCCGACGCTCCTCTCCGTCCCCCCTTCACCGCCCCAAGCCGCCTCTGCCTCTGTCTGCCTCTGCCTCCCGCGCCTGTGTCCTCCCCCTGCCCCCCGCACCTGTGTCCTCCCCTGCCTCCCGCACCTGTGTCCTCCCCCTGCCTCCCGCGCCTGTGTCCTCCCCCTGCCCCCCGCACCTGTGTCCTCCCCCTGCCTCCTGTGTCCTCCCCCTGCCTCCCGCGCCTGTGTCCTCCCCCTGCCTCCTGTGTCCTCCCCCTGCCTCCCGCGCCTGTGTCCTCCCCCTGCCTCCTGTGTCCTCCCCCTGCCTCCCGCACCTGTGTCCTCCCCCTGCCTCCCGCACCTGTGTCCTCCCCCTGCCTCCCGCGCCTGTGTCCTCCCCCTGCCCCCCGCGCCTGTGTCCTCCCCCTGCCCCCCGCACCTGTGTCCTCCCCCTGCCTCCTGTGTCCTCCCCCTGCCTCCCGCGCCTGTGTCCTCCCCCTGCCTCCTGTGTCCTCCCCCTGCCTCCCGCACCTGTGTCCTCCCCCTGCCTCCCGCACCTGTGTCCTCCCCCTGCCTCCCGCGCCTGTGTCCTCCCCCTGCCCCCCGCGCCTGTGTCCTCCCCCTGCCTCCCGCACCTGCGTCCTCCCCCTGCCCCCCGCGCCTGTGTCCTCCCCCTGCCCCCCGCGCCTGTGTCCTCCCCCTGCCTCCCGCACCTGTGTCCTCCCCCTGCCTCCCGCACCTGCGTCCTCCCCCTGCCTCCCGCACCTGTGTCCTCCCCCTGCCTCCCGCACCTGTGTCCTCCCCCTGCCTCCCGCACCTGTGTCCTCCCCCTGCCCCCCGCGCCTGTGTCCTCCCCCTGCCTCCCGCACCTGCGTCCTCCCCCTGCCCCCCGCGCCTGTGTCCTCCCCCTGCCCCCCGCGCCTGTGTCCTCCCCCTGCCTCCCGCACCTGTGTCCTCCCCCTGCCTCCCGCGCCTGTGTCCTCCCCCTGCCTCCCGCACCTGCGTCCTCCCCCTGCCCCCCGCGCCTGTGTCCTCCCCCTGCCTCCCGCACCTGTGTCCTCCCCCTGCCTCCCGCACCTGTGTCCACCCCCTGCCTCCTGTGTCCTCCCCCTGCCTCCCGCACCTGTGTCCTCCCCCTGCCCCCCGCACCTGTGTCCTCCCCCTGCCTCCCGCACCTGTGTCCTCCCCCTGCCTCCTGTGTCCTCCCCCTGCCTCCCGCGCCTGTGTCCTCCCCCTGCCTCCTGTGTCCTCCCCCTGCCTCCCGCGCCTGTGTCCTCCCCCTGCCTCCTGTGTCCTCCCCCTGCCTCCCGCACCTGTGTCCTCCCCCTGCCTCCCGCACCTGTGTCCTCCCCCTGCCTCCTGTGTCCTCCCCCTGCCTCCCGCACCTGTGTCCTCCCCCTGCCCCCCGCACCTGTGTCCTCCCCCTGCCTCCCGCGCCTGTGTCCTCCCCCTGCCTCCCGCGCCTGTGTCCTCCCCCTGCCTCCCGCGCCTGTGTCCTCCCCCTGCCTCCCGCACCTGCGTCCTCCCCCTGCCTCCCGCACCTGTGTCCACCCCCTGCCTCCTGTGTCCTCCCCCTGCCTCCCGCACCTGTGTCCTCCCCCTGCCCCCCGCGCCTGTGTCCTCCCCCTGCCTCCCGCACCTGTGTCCTCCCCCTGCCTCCCGCACCTGTGTCCACCCCCTGCCTCCTGTGTCCTCCCCCTGCCTCCCGCACCTGTGTCCTCCCCCTGCCTCCTGTGTCCTCCCCCTGCCTCCCGCGCCTGTGTCCTCCCCCTGCCTCCTGTGTCCTCCCCCTGCCTCCCGCACCTGTGTCCTCCCCCTGCCTCCCGCACCTGTGTCCTCCCCCTGCCTCCTGTGTCCTCCCCCTGCCTCCCGCACCTGTGTCCTCCCCCTGCCCCCCGCGCCTGTGTCCTCCCCCTGCCTCCCGCGCCTGCGTCCTCCCCCTGCCTCCCGCGCCTGCGTCCTCCCCCTGCCTCCCGCACCTGCGTCCTCCCTCTGCCTCCTGTGTCCTCCCCCCCGCACCTGTGTCCTCCCCCTGCCTCCCGCGCCTGTGTCCTCCCCCTGCCTCCTGTGTCCTCCCCCCCGCGCCTGCGTCCTCCCTCTGCCTCCTGTGTCCTCCCCCCGCACAGCGCACGGCACGGCTCCTTCCGAGGAGGCGATGGGCATGCAGTCGCGGGCGGGGTCACCTGCCCGCCCTCATCCAGAATGGAACCCCGACGAGGCGAGCGGGGCGGGACGCGCGGGCGCTGCCTCGGCCCCTGACCCGCGTCCCCGCGGCCCTTCCCGAAGGAGGCGAGACCGGCTTCCCGCGCGGTCGGAGCCGGGCGGGGTCCGAGGGCCCTGGGCTCGGCGGCCTGCGAGTCCCTTCCGCATGGCTCTTCGCCCGTGCTTGGGAGTCAGAGCGGCTGTGCGGCCGCCCTGGGGCCCGCTGCCCTCGGCCTCGAACCCCGGCATCCCCGCCCTGGGGCCCGCTGCCCTCGGCCTCGAACCCCGGCATCCCCGCCCTGGGGCCCGCTGCCCTCGGCCTCGAACCCCGGGCGTCCCCGCGAGTCCCCGCCGTCCGCGCCATGGAGTCAGCGCCCGAGGGAAGGTGCGCTCGCTGCTTTGCAGTAAGAGTTTTAGAGAGTCTGGAAATACTGCGGGGAGGGCTCTGGAGGCCCGTGTGCGGGGTGCGCGGGGGGGGGGGGGGGACAGGGCCGAGTCCGACCCCGGCCATCGGGCGGGGCTGTGAGATCCGGGCTCTTCTCCTCTCCAGTCAGCCGCGCGCGCCCCCGGCCAGGCTGGAAGCGGAGCCGCGGCTCGAGGGAGCCCCCGACGCGAGCCAAGCAGACCAGGGGGGCGCCCAGGCCCCGAGTTCAAGTCCCGCGGCCAACAGAAAGGTCCCGGAAGCGCAGCTGCGCGAGGACCACGCGGGTTTCTACTGGGAGGGGGCGGGCGAGCAACAGAACGGAGCGCCCGGAGGTGACCCGCCCGCCCGGCTCACGGTGCGGCTGCCCGAGCCGGCTCCCTCCGCCAGCTCCCACACCCGCCCCCACCCCCGCCCCCAGCTCCTAGAAACAACAGGGCTTGTAAAATCCCACCGTCTTAGACTTTACTCTTGGCTTCTCTAACTCCATTTTGGTGACTCCACGCTAGAGGGCTGCACCCCCACCCGTGAGACTAGTTCCTCGTAGTGTGACATTTAAAAATACATGTAAGACCTTGTTCCTCTCTGTATCTAGGTAGCAACCATAGTAGTAGCTACAGAAATGCCATGGTGATTGTCGGGTTGGTTCACTTAGGATTGAGTACTGGGTTGTTTTAGCCCGCTCATGCTTGCTCAGTTGATGTTAGGGGGACATGGTAACGACTGTTAGAATAAAGTTATTAGGTCAGCCTGACCACGAAATTCTGCTTCTGTACGTGGCTTGCTTAACCTGTTTGTGACTTGCTCTACCCTCTGCACTATAACCCCCTGCGTCCTGCTGCGTGACCCTGCTGTAGAATGCATAGCTTCTGCCTTTAAGAACCCAGCCCTGTGGCGGCTCGCTGTTCTTCTTCACCATCCCGATGGTAAAGACTCCTTACCTGCCCGATGGGCTGAGTGCTGGTGATTTGATTGTCATGAGTTCAAGTCCTGGATGACCAGGATACAACAATTTTGAAAAGAAGAAGAAGAAGAAGAAGAAGAGAAGAAGAAGAAGAAGAAGAAGAAGAAGAAGAAGAAGAAGAAGAAGAAGAAGAAGAAGAAGAAGAAGAAGAAGAAAAGAACCAATCCAAAGGAGGTTACTGGCTCTTGAAATACTGGAATTTGCGTGCAGTGAAATGTGAAGAAGTATAAGCCAATCATCTATATGCACATCTCTATGAGAATTTTAGCATGAACTACTATGGATTGGTATTGTCTTGTAAAGACATGTTATCAATGAAGGATGTAGTTCATACAGATGGATTTATAAACATGTACTGCTAATGATAAAATTGCATCAAAAAGCCCTAGTAAATACCATTATGCATTGATAGTAGCAAAATGGACACTCGGCCAACTGGGCTTCTATGAGGGGTGGTGGACAGGGCTGTCTGACCACAGAAGCAAGAAGCTAGGAAGGCCAGTGGTCCCGGCAAAGGGCACAGGAGAGAGGGTGTGAGGAGGAGAGAAGCCGGGCACGAGCGGCTCACGCGTGTAATCCTATTCACTGAGGCCGAGACCCCAGCATGGGGGGCGAAGGCAGCCAGCAAGCGAAGTCTGTAAGGTTTGGATCTTGAATGAACCAGCAAAAGCTGGAAGTGGAGGCGTGGCTCAAGTGGTAGAGTGCCAGCCCTGAGTGAAAAGGCAAAATGAGAGGATGAGGGCATGAGTTCAAGTCCCACCACCAGCAAAAAATAAACCAAACATTTGAGAATAAAGAATTCAAATTTTTGTATCTTTAGTAGCTATGTGCATGGGCACGTGCGTGTGGGTGGGTGTGCATGTGTGCACAAGTGTGCACACCCGCCCATGCACCAATATCGGGGCTTCCGTGCAGGGCCTAGGGGCTGCTCCTTAGCTTTTGCACTCGAGGCTGGTGCGCTGCCACTTGAACCACACCTCCAATCCGGCTTTTTTCTTAAATGGTTAATGGGAGTGACACCTCTCTCTGATTTGTCTACCTGGGTTGGCCACAAACCACAGTCCTCAGATTGCAGAGCCATCCGTGCCTGGCTTTACCTTCATGATTTAACATCACTGATTGGAACTTAATGAGATCACGTAAATGAGGTTTTTATAGGAAAAACAATTTTGTTTTTGTCTCGGGGGTGCTGACGATTGAGCCCTGGCCTTTACCATTCTAGAGTAAGTACTCTACCACTGAGCTACACGCCCCCTCCTAATCTGTAGTTTTTGTTAAGAGTTTGTAGGGCTGTGGACATAATGCAGCGGTAGAGCACCTGCCTTCTTCCAGACACATGATCCCAGGTTTGATCACCAGCAATAAAAATAGTGTATTTAGGATTTGATTGCCGTTTTTATTTGCTTACGGGAGGGGGGGAGGGGGGGACTAGAGGCAGAGAATCAAGCTTATGATGAGCACTGTAATGCACACCTATAATCCCAGGACTTGGGAATCTGAAGCAGAAAGATCTCAGGTTAGAGGCCAAACTGCACGACATGGCCAGATCCTAGCGTAAAAGCAAAAAAAAAGTTTCAGCAGCCCTGCCAGCAGCAGCTCCTCCCTCCTCTACCATCAGTGCTCAGGCCTGGGATTTAGACATGATCATGATCGTGAAGGACGCAGCCTCTTCCCGGCGGAGGCCCCGGCGTGAGAGCGAGAGGCCGCCCGCTCCCCGTCCGGGTGAAGCCTTGTAGCCGGATCGGG